>NC_079194.1:67070383-67370383 GCF_029499605.1 Hyla sarda | reverse complement strand
CCCTTTAGGCAGTACATAGTTAGATCCCCCCTTTAGGCATCACATAGTTAGATCCCCCCTTTTAGGCAGCATATAGATTCCACCATGTTAGGCAGCACATAGTTAGAGCCCCCCTTTAGGCAGCACATAGAGCCCCCCTTTAGGCAGCACATAGATTCCCCCATATTAGGCAGCACATAGTTAGAGCCTCCCTTTAGGCAGCATATAGAGCCCCCTTTAGGCAGCACATATTTAGATCCCCCCTTTAGACAGCACATAGATTCCCCCATATTAGGCAGCACATAGTTAGAGCCCACCTTTAGGCAGCACTGGTTTTATTTCACAGCCAAAAAGTTTTTTTTATTTTTTTTTATTTGAACAACTGTCACACCAAATGTGATTTGCACTAGTGTGACAATGAGCAAAAAAGGTTGCCAGCGGTGTTCCCCTTTTAAGCAGAGGTCCCCAACCAGGGTGTCTCCAGCAGTTGCAAGACACACGGACTGAACTTATAGCCCTACTAATACTGTAGTTAGTTGCTTGAAGGAAATTAAGTTTTACACCGGAGTACCCCTTTTAACCAGCGGTTCCCTCCCAACCAGGGTGCCTCCAGCTGTTGCAAGACACACGGACTGAACTTATAGCCCTACTAATACTGTAGTTAGTTGCTTGAAGGAAATTAAGTTTTACACCGGAGTACCCCTTTTAACCAGCGGTTCCCTCCCAACCAGGGTGCCTCCAGCTGTTGCAAGACACACGGACTGAACTTATAACCCTACTAATACTGTAGTTAGTTGCTTGAAGGAAATTAAGTTTTACACGGGACTACCCCTTTTAACCAGCGGTTCCCTCCCAACCAGGGTGCCTCCAGCTGTTGCAAGACACACGGACTGATATTTGGGCCCTAAAAAGGGCTTTTTTGGGTGCTGTCCTTAAAGCAGATGTTAGACTAGTGCTGTAGGAGTAAAGTGGACCCTGAATACACCACCTAGCAGCAACCTAGCTATCGCTTTCCCTATTACAGCAGGAGAAGCTTCTCTGTCCCTCCACTTTCTAAGCCTGCAGCATGCCGAATGAAGGTTTAAATGGCGTCCGTGCAGGAGGTAGGAGGGTCTGGAAGGGAGGGACTGCTGCTGATTGGCTGTAATGTGTCTGCTAACTCTGACTCACAGAGTCAAAGTTTACCGCAATGTTAAAGTATAGGGGGCGAATCGAACTTCACATATGTTTGCCCGGCAATGCGAACGCGAACTTGCTAAGTTCGCCGGCGAACAATTCGCGACATCTCTACTGACCACGCCTTACTTTCTACTTGCAGATCTGGCACTGTACCTGGTTTTCTTCCTCTTAGACTATGTTTACACAACAGTGAAATTCTGTTGCAGCAGGGCTCTGTACACTGAGGACAAGCAGGGCTCTGTACACTGAGGACAACAGGGCTCTGTAAACCGAGGACAATCAGGGCTCTGTGCACTGAGGACAAGCAGGGCTCTGTGCAGGCTGCTGGAATGTCAATCAACCTGATGTGTGAGCCTGGAGCATGTCACTGCACAGAGCTCTGCTTGTCCTCACTGCACAGAGCCCTGCTTGTCCTCAATGTACAGAGCCCTGCTTGTCCTCACTTCACAGAGCCCTGCTTCTCCTCAGTGTACAGAGCCCTGCTTGTCCTCGGTGCACAGAGCCCAGCTTCTCCTCAGTGCAAAGAGCCCTGCTTCTCCTCAGTGTACAGAGCCCTGCTTGTCCTCAGT
Organism: Hyla sarda; assembly: GCF_029499605.1. Lineage (NCBI taxonomy): Eukaryota > Metazoa > Chordata > Amphibia > Anura > Hylidae > Hyla > Hyla sarda. The sequence continues at coordinate 67,368,656 of NC_079194.1, read as the reverse complement.
GCACAGAGCCCTGCTTGTCCTCAGTGTACATAGCCCAGCTTGTCCTCAGTGTATAGAGCTCTGCTTGTCCTCAGTATACAGAGCCCTGCTTGTCCTCAGTGTACAGAGCCCTGCTTGTCCTCAGTGTACCGAGCCCTGCTTGTCCTCAGTGTACAGAGCCCTGCTTGTCCTCAGTGCAAAGAGCCCTGCTTCTCCTCAGTGCACAGAGCCCTGCTTGTCCTCAGTGCACAGAGCCCTGCTTGTCCTCAGTGCCCAGAGCCCTGCTTGTCCTCAGTGTACAGATCCCTCCTTGTCCTCAGTGTACAGAGCCCTGCTTGTCCATAGTGTACAGAGCCCTCCTTGTCCTCATTGTACAGAGCCCTCCTTGTCCTCAGTGTACAGAGCCCTGCTTGTCCTCAGTGCACAGAGCCCTGATTGTCCACCCACACTTCCTACATTTGGACTCCTCAAAGAGACACACAGGCAATAGCTGCAGGGACAAAAATATACACATTTTTTTAACCAATGTATATTACATATATACATATACCGGTATTATCTACATTGCATAAAAAGTTTTTGTTGACAGCAGGTACACTTCAAGAAAATGCAGGTTAAGCCTTTTATACATGATTATTATTAATGAAGGGGCACAACATTTCATAAAACATGACATACATAACAAGCCACATGTACTTCAACATATTGTTCAGGGACCATAATTATGGTCCCTGTAGATACAGGGACCATAATTATTTTTTTATTTTGCGACATTGGATATGTACATATATCCCTATGGATGTGAATTTTCTTCATCCATGGATAAAACATACATACCGTATATACTCGAGTATAAGCCGAGTTTTTCAGCACGATTTTTCGTGCTGAAAACACCCCCCTCGGCTTATACTCGAGTGAACTCCCCCACCCGCAGTGGTCTTCAACCTGCGGACTTCCAGAGGTTTCAAAACTACATCTCCCAGCAAGCCCGGGCAGCCATCGGCTGTCCGGGCTTGCTGGGAGTTGTAGTTTTGAAACCTCCGGAGGTCCGCAGGTTGAAGACCACTGCGGCCTTCAACATCATCCAGCCCCCTCTCACCCCCTTTAGTTCTGAATACTCACCTCCGCTCGGCGCTGGTCCGGTCCTGCAGGACTGTCCGGTGAGGAGGTGGTCCGGTGGGATAGTGGTTCCGGGCTGCTATCTTCACCGGGGAGGCCTCTTCTAAGCGCTTCGGGCCCGGCCTCAGAATAGTCACGTTGCCGTGACAACGACGCAGAGGTGCGTTCATTGCCAACGTACTTATGCGTCATTGTCAAGGCAACGCCTCTATTCCGGGCCAGAAGCGCGGAGAAGAGGCGCCCCCGGTGAAGATAGCAGCCCGGACCACCTCCTCACCGGACCACCTCCTCACCGGACCACCTCCTCACCGGACAGCCCTGCAGGACCGGACCAGCGCCGAGCGGAGGTGAGTACTCAGAACTAAAGGGGGTGAGAGGGGGCTGGATGATGTTGAAGGCCGCAGTGGTCTTCAACCTGCGGACCTCCGGAGGTTTCAAAACTACAACTCCCAGCAAGCTCGGACAGCCGATGGCTGCCCGGGCTTGCTGGGAGTTGTAGTTTTGAAACCTCTGGAGGTCCGCATGTTGAAGGCCGCAGTGGTCTTCAACCTGCGGACCTCCGGAGGTTTCAAAACTACAACTCCCAGCAAGCCCGGACAGCCGATGGCTGCCCGGGCTTGCTGGGAGTTGTAGTTTTGAAACCTCTAGAGGTCCGCAGGTTGAAGACCACTGAGGGCGAATGATGAGAAGAGGATGATGAAGGGGGGGGGTGTGGGGATGATGAAGGGGGGTGGGGATGATGAAGGGGGGGGGGTGTGGGATGATTACAAGGGGATGATGAAGGGGGGATGTGTGGGATGATAAGGGGATGTGTGGGATGATGACAAGGGGATGATGAAGGGGGGATGTGTGGGATGATAAGGGGATGTGTGGGATGATGACAAGGGGATGATGAAGGGGGGATGTGTGGGATAAGGGGATGTGTGGGATGATGACAAGGGGATGATGAAGGGGGGATGTGTGGGATGATGACAAGGGGATGATGAAGGGGGGATGTGTGGGATGATAAGGGGATGTGTGGGATGATGACAAGGGGATGATGAAGGGGGGATGTGTGGGATGATAAGGGGATGTGTGGGATGATGACAAGGGGATGATGAAGGGGGGATGTGTGGGATGATGACAAGGGGATGATGAGGATGTTAATGACGGGTCTGGATGATGACAGGGGGGGATGAGGTATTTCCCACCCTAGGCTTATACTCGAGTCAATAACTTTTCCTGGGATTTTGGGTTGAAATTAGGGGTCTCGGCTTATACTCGGGTCGGCTTATACTCGAGTATATACGGTAATCAAACAGTCCCTCCTTTACCATACAATGACAAGGTCAGATCACAATTGTGTGCACTACATGTGATAGGTAAGAAGATCTGTCACTGGAGTAAAGACTTAATTTACAGATATTGGCTCTGAGTCTATTTTGTGGGCTCTATGTAAATGACTGACAGGACGCATTAATCTTGTAAGCGGTTGGTACCTGAGTTACTGTGCGCAGGAGAAAATGACAAATACTACACGAGACTGATATGAGAGGTCGGTCATTTGTTCACTGCCTGTGGTCCTGGACCGAAAATTTTCCAGTGCATAGGGATCTCCTGAATCATGGGGTGTCATGCTTAAAATTGAGTCCTATTCCCATGGCACGTCCTTGGATTTAGATGAATGTTTCATTTGCTTCAGCACAGGAGATGGTGAAATTTAATATACATTAAGCTGCAATTCTGCGTCAGAGCTGAGATCTCAGAGGCGGTGATGTGTAGATACCTGCTTATATCCATGCGTGCTTCCATACAGCAAGAATATGGGCACCGGGCATATATTGTAGATACTGGGAGTATTATAACAATGCACACAGCTCCCTTGACAGCACCTGATATTACAAGTGTTTCCACTGTTTTTCCGCTGTTATGATATGAAAAATGTCAAATATATTTTGTATCCTGTTAATCACAGTTCTATGGAATAATGGGGAAATGTCACTGTGACCCACAGCTATTGGTCAATCAGATCATGTGGTCACAATATCACAGTGAGCTTGGCAGGAGATAACATGAAAGAAAAGTTCAGACGAAAAGCATTTAAAATTTTAGATATTTCCCTATTTTGAAGTCCAGCCTATCTGTGGGCAGCATGTTATAGAGCAGGAGGAGCTGAACAGATCTTAATCCTTCCAGTACTTATCAGCTGCTGTATGCTTCAGAGGAAGTTCTTTTCTTTTTGAATTTCCTTTCTGTTGGACCACAGTGCCTCTGCTGACACCTCTGCCCATGTCAGGAACTGTCCATTTACTGTGGGCCGTATTTATTAAAATTGATTTATAGAAAAACTGGCCTTGTTGCTCATTGTAACCAGTCCGAGCTCAGCTTACATTTAAACTTTTCTGGAATGGAAAAAAATAAAAGCTGCACATTGGCCAATCCTCACTATGGAACCCCAATATATGATTAGATGGGTGCTGACTCTACCCCTGTGTATCTACACCCTGCATATACACAGTGAACAAACTCCAGAAGTAGACAGCTCCATACATTGTGTAGTGGCCCAATGGGCTTTGAACTGTCGTAACCCTTGTCATGTAAGCCATGTGTTTCCAGCTTCATTCGGTGTGTACATCCGGGTGCATGAGCTTTGCTGAACAACTGATTATGGGGGTGGTAGGTGCTGGCCCCCCACTGATAAGATAGTGTTGGCCTCTCCTTAGCATACAGCAATAATCACTTAATACTGGAAAAACCCTTAAACTTATGTGAGATACTCAGTTGCCCAAATAATTGTCACATTCACAATATTGATGGTAATCCACATAATTACTCTCTATAAAGATTTAGCTTAATGAGCCAGAACAGATATTCATATAACATGAACCTGTAATTCTCACAGATACAATTGTATGCAATGAATCAGCTTCATAAAGAGTCTGTGACAGGACTATTGGAAACTAATAAAGAAAATTAGCACAATTAATACACAGTGAAAATCCACATTATGTATAATTGTGTGTAAATAATGTATCACATTTTAGCGTAATACACCCTACTATAGTAAAAGGAAATGTACGGTATCACCTACCTTTTGCTTTTGCTTATTAAAACTAGGTACTGATTGTTTTGTATTCTTATTGTTTTATATGTTTTATTTTCTGTACATGAGTATGGTTGCAGCCATCTTGCCTGAGCAGTTTTTAACTGCATTTAGAGCTATGCTTTACAGGAGCCACATGGGCCACAGAAACCTGTAGTCTTAATGTGACTCATGACGTCTATGGGAGAGTTTTCTATGAGTGCTCTGTGACCTTTCACAGGTTATTCTGTGTTCAGTTGTAGGATCTATCACTTATGGTCAGGATCCTGTGCTTTCTATAGGTGGGTGTTACCTTTGTTGTAGTCTTGCCTGTGATGATCTTGAGGAGAATGCTGAGAGGTGATATCAACATAACATGCTACAGGAAGAATTAACTTATCATAAGGCTTATTGGAGAGATTGAAACATGTTGAATATTTCATAAAAAAATTGTGATGTGGAAAATTAATGAAAAAAACAAAACTGCCAAACATTCTTAAACCTATCTTTTAGAATAAATTCTTGATTAAAACAAAGGATCATTTTATGATGACACATTCCCCGTATTCCAGAGGGAAAAACCAATCAACTAGAGGCAGAAATTTGTACAGATTTGTAAATTTCTTCTAAGTAAAAAAATAAAAAATGGGAACATTCAAAATTCGAGACTTCCTACTGGAGAAAGTGATGTGGATCTTTACAATCACACACAGTGCTCTCTGCTGCCACCTCTGTCCACATCAGGAACTGTCAAGAGCAGGAGAACCCCCCCAGAGCAAACCTCTCCTGTCCTGGACAGTTCCAGGCACGGACAGAGGTGGCAGCAGAGATCACTGTGTGATTGAAAAGAACTACACAACTTTCTCCAGTCCACACAGTAGCTGATAGGTACAAGACGACTGAATCAAATTAGTTGATTTGAAACTAATTTTGTTAGACCTTTAGTGATGACAGTAATAGTTACAGCTCTCACCTGACCTGATCCCTATGTAGTTGCCTTTTGCACTTCAGTAATTATAAAGTATCCCGGGCAGATCTTTGATACCCTCAGGATGTTTTAGCCCATAAATTTATGCAAAACATCAGAATGAATGGGGCCGGGGCAATGAAAAATTACTACTGGGACTTACTTTTACTGCACATTTGCTTCACAAATATAAAGCAGTACATTTCAGGAATAGGAACAGTATGTAGTGCAACGTGGTGATGTGGTGTTGGGGTGCAATTGCAGGGTAAATGCAGGGCAGAGGTTATGGCCCAAAGGGCAGATGGTATTAACCCCTTCTTGTCGTGACACCAAGGCGTGGTTTAGCCTTAACCCCAAAAAGGTAATACCCCTGATCCTGGGTTAGATAGGTGCAATGAAGACACCAACACCAGATTAAGGATAACAACAGCTTCACTGAGGCAAGACAGGTAATATAGTCTTTGCAATACAGCCAAATATCCCAGGGAGGTGACCAGTGACACAGGGGGACCTCGCAGGCTTGCTGGGACTTGCAGTAGTTAGACTGACTTTAGCGCAGTCCACGGTCACTACAGATGGACTTGACAGAGATGGTGACTGACAATAAGATGACTTGACTTACTGATGACCAACTTGTGGCTGCAGGACTTTAGTCTTTAGTCCTCCATTGCTCTGGACACAGACACTGAGATGACTGCACTGGACCTCAGCATACAGCAGAAGAGAGAGATTGCAGCCCCTCCCCTTGTTATAAAGGGGGGCTGTGCAAGGAGCCCATAGGTAACTTGGGGGGGTCACCTGGTCACTGTCCAGAAGAAAAGTTGCTGAGTTGCCCATAGCAACCAATCAGATGGCTTCTTTCATTTTTGAAAAGGCCTCTGAGAAATGAAAGAAGCGATCTGATTGGTTGCTATGAGCAACTCAGCAACTTTTCCTCTGGACAGGTTTTGATAAGTCTCCCCCATAATGTACAACTTATACACATGGGGGTATGCTGTAGAGGGGCCCTGGGACATGCAGGGACTCTGCCTGACAGGACAGAATGACACAGGGCCACATACCGTACTGGGACATCACAAACTCCCCCACTTAAAGTAAGTCGCCCTCGACGCTCAGTCCTGGAGGGCAGAGGAGTGAAATGGCCACAGGGGCCGCATGCAGTCCTGGTTTGCACTTAACGTCCATATCCAGGCTGTAGAGAAGACAATGATGAAAAGAGTCCTTGTATAAATGTCCATACATGCTGTGAAGACTTATGAAAACTTTAGGACTACTTTAGGACTTATGAAAACTTTAGGACTACTGGAGAATAAGGCTATATGCTTATAGCAACATACTTATGACTATTTTAGGAACATGACTTATTAACATATCACTTGACTGTGACTATACATATGACAACAACTTTTATACATCTGACTATGACTATAGACAGAAAATAGTGGCTGATTGGGTTGCCTGAGGCTTTCTTACCAATGCCTTGGCTACTGGGGTCCCTTGGCATATCACACTTCTCCCCAGAACACTATAGAGTTAAATTATACTAGACAACTAGCGTTAGATAACACTTGACACGTTTTACCTTGACTTTAGATACATGCGTAGCAGGTTACAGAATTACCTTCGGGCCAGGAAAGTATCCTGAGCATGTGGACACAAGAGAAAATACATTAGATATATGATAATTGATAAGAGACATTTGTGTGGACTGTTTTATGCTTAGTGCTACAGCCCTAGTGAAATGACGGATATCTGTACATGAATTTATATATGTACTCAGTGACTATGTGTGATACTAACGGTTACTTGACACTTAATCTTTGTATCTTGCTGGCAGTTGGCCCTGTGTAGACATTTGGGACCTATATAGCACCACTCCTTGTGAATCAGGAGCACTTACCTCTTCGGGAGCTCTTGTCATGACTGGAGTTGTAGGGGATTCTTGATGATCAAATTCCAGATTTCGAGCTGGTGTCGGCTGGCAGAGACACTGGAGACATAGAAACGGGGGTGTAGACTGGTGCCAATGGTGACAGAACTAGAGCTGGTGAGGCAACTAGGTTTGGTTGCACCAGCCCCGGGGGTGGCACAACATAGAAGACTACAGGTTGGCTGGGAGAGAACATGGAGACATTCATGAATGAGTGGATCCCCTCTCCTGGCATGTACTCCTTCGCAGGTCTGACAGCTGGTGTAGGAGGTACAGGAGGTTCAGGCAGGACTTCCTTTTGACATAACTTTATCCGGTTACGGTGCACAACTTGCGTCTCATACCCAGTTTTCTGGATCTCGTACACATCAGAGTCTGGGTAGGGTATGGCCATTATTGTGTATGGCTCCATCTCCCAGATGGAATCCCGCTTGTGGAATCCCGCTTGTGGCGGAGGCATGATGGTTACAGTCTTGCTGTTGCTTTTGTTGAGCCTCGCCCATCTTTTTGTTGACAATCTCTTTTGCTTCCTGGATTCTTCTTTGATGGTCAGAGACCCACTCCATGGAAGCTTGCAGAGAGTTTTTGAAGGGAGCTTGAAGTCCAATTATTCGGTCCTTCGGCAGCTGCCCATGCCGCCCCATCATCAGCTAGAAAGGGGTGTATCATTGTCCCTTTAAGACGATTTGGCGCGGCACTGAGGACTTGCTAGCAATGTTTGTTGGCTCAGGTAGAGTTTGAGCTGCAGCGGGTGCTGGATCAGGAACAGAGGAGCCGGACGCAGCCGTCAGAACCTCCAATATGGCTGCACTCAGGGAACTTCCTGTTTTGGTGTGGTCGGTAAAGACTTCCCCTGTGCAACACAGAGTGGACATTTAGTTCCTCCTCGCAACCCTGAAGAGACGTCACTGCCGGGGACTGACGGGACGGAGCTGCGACAGCTTCTGCGCATGCGAAACACCAGACTACGTCCAACCCTTTCAGGTACTAATTTTGTAGACTCCACAATGGCAATTAACAGTCTTTCCTTCACCTCCCCCTCTATTCCACATGCGCCGCTAGCAAACACTCTGTAGTAACAACAGTCCCGTACATATTTAATGCTCAAATTCTGTCGCATCGGCATTCGACTATCACAGACAGTCTTGGACATAGTTCAGACTAGGGGGGAGGACTTGTGGCTTTGTGGCATGTGGAACACACCCGTCTCCTGTTCGTGACGCCAAAAAGTTGTGGTGTCGGGGTGCAAATGCAGGGCAAATGTTATGGCCCAAGGGGTAGATGGTATTAACCCCTTCTTGTCATGATGCCAGAGCGTGGTTTAGCCTTAATCACCAAAGGTAATACTGCTGATCCTGGGTTAGGCAGGGGCAATGAAGACACCAACGCCAGATTAAGGATAACAGCAACTTTACCGAGGCAAGACAGGTGATATAGTCTTTGCAGTACAGCCAAATAACCCAGGGAGGTGACCAGTGACACAGGGGGAACTCGCAGGCTTGCTGGAACTTGCAGTAGTTAGAATGACTTAAGTGCAGGCCACGGTGACTACAGATGGACTTGACTTGACAGAGATGATGACTTGACTTACCGTATATACTCGAGTATAAGCTGAGTTTTTCAGCATGATTTTTTATGCTGAAAACGCCCCGCTCAGCTTATATTCGAGTGAACTCTCAGCCTGTCAATCCCTTCATCAGTGGTCTTCACCCTGCGGACCTCCAGATGTTGCTCTGGAGGTTCGCAGGTTGAAGACCACTGCGGCCTTCGTCATCATCCAGCCCCCCCTCCCCCCTTTTGTTTTGTACTCACCTCCCCTCGGCGGGAAGTTAGGGTGAGCTGGTCTGGGCCATCGTTGCTGCAGGGACTGTCCGGTGGGGATGGTTAGTCATTGCGAGCCGTCCATTTTCACCGGGGGGGGGCCTCTCCTCCGTGCTATGGCCCGGCCCCAGAGTAGTGACGTTGCCTTGATGACGACGTTCATGCGCAACGTCCCTGTGGGTCGTCATCAAGGCAACGTCACTAGTCCGGGCCTGAAGCGCGGAGAAGAGGCCCCCCCCCCCCGGTGAAAATGGACGGCCCGCAATGACTAACCATCCCCACCGGACGGTCCCTGCAGCAACGATGGCCCAGACCAGCTCACCGTAACTTCCCGCTGAGGGGAGGTGAGTACAAAACAAAAGGGGGGGCTGGATGATGACGAAGGCCGCAGTGGTCTTCAACCTGCGGACCTCCAGAGGTTTCAATACTAAAACACCCAGCATGCCCGGACAGCCGATGGCTGTCCAGGCATGCTGGGAGTTGTAGTTTTGCAACATCTGGAGGTCTGCAGGTTGAAGACCACTGATGAAGGGATTGACAGGCGGTGATGATGAAGGGGGGGGGGGGATGATGACGAAGGTCGCAGTGGTCTTCAACCTGCGGACCTCCAAAGGTTTCAAAACTACAACACCCAGCATGCCCGGACAGCCGATGGCTGTCCAGGCATGCTGGAAGTTGTAGTTTTTCAACATCTGGAGGTCCGCAGGTTGAGGGGAGGTGAGTACAAAACAAAAGGGGGGGCTGGATGATGACGAAGGCCGCAGTGGTCTTCAACCTGCGGACCTCCAGAGGTTTCAATACTAAAACACCCAGCATGCCCGGACAGCCGATGGCTGTCCAGGCATGCTGGAAGTTGTAGTTTTTCAACATCTGGAGGTCCGCAGGTTGAAGACCACTGATGAAGGGATTGACAGGCAGTGATGATGAAGGGGGGGGGGGAGGGATGATGACGAAGGCCGTAGTGGTCTTCAACCTGTGGACCTCCAGAGGTTTCAAAACTCGCTTATACTCGAGTATATACGGTACTGATTGCCGAATTGTGGCTGCAGGACTTTAGGCTTAAGGCCTCCAATGCTCTGGACACAGACACTGAGACGACTGCACTGGACCTGCACCTCCCCTAGTTATATAGGGAGACTGTGCCAGGAGCCCATAGGTCACTTGGGGGGGGGGGGGGGGGTCACCTGGTAACTGGAGCCCTCTGGGTAACAATCATGTGGTACAAACATTTAAAGCAATACTACACTTATAATGTACAACTTATATACATGGGGGTATGCTGCAGGGGAGCCCTGGGGACATGCAGGGACTCTGCCTGACAGGACAGATTGACAGTACGGGGCCATATCTCATACTGGGACATCACAACTGATAGCTGAAATAATTTCAAATCCAGTTTCCTAATGGTCTCTTCACACACAGGGTCCCATTCACATGATGCAGATGCTGACTCAATATTGTAGTAAATGACAGTACAAAATAAACACACTGGGGGGAATAAATGAAAATCTTTGATTATCAGATATTATGTTTTTTAGTTGTGCCAAATTCCTTGAATTCCTTAAAAAGATAAATAAAAATAATGTGTAAGACAACCTGCAAAATCTTCATGATCAGGTGAGCAGAGTTCAAAGTAGCTATAACATGCCCAGTAGGGATTATAAGTCTTTAGGATCCTAATAGAGTTTTATTCACCACAATGTGGTGTCCTGGTGCAAAACACCCATATCTACCTGATCTGTCAGGTGGATGTCACCTAATGTATCTGCTCTGGGCCCACTACTAAGCTTTATTTGTGTGTTGTTGTTGTATAACTTATTGCACTGTAATATTGATTGTCAAATGCACTTTTATGCACTCATTGGCCCTCATTTACTATTGCAAACCCGACATGTTTTGTCGGGTTGTGCGCCAGATTCTGTCGCATTGCACCAGAAATTTTGTCTGTGCCAGATTTTGCACCATAATTTGCACCAGAATTGAAAAAACCCAGACCAACTCGCCATTGTGCTAAGAAAACCCCCAAAAAGGGTTGTGTCTGTCGGGAAAAGGGGGCATGGCCTCTGAAAAGTTGCATGTTCCCAACATTTTCACAAAAAACCAACATATTTACTAAGGTTTCCACATGAAATGTGGTGGATTTTAGCTGAGGAAAATCAGACAGATCAGAGCATGTGTGAAAAAAGCAAAGTGGAAAATGTAGGGAAATCTTAGTAAATACAGTGGAAAATAAATTGTAGGGAATTAAAACCTACAAAGAAACCTACACAACACTCTTAGTACATAAGTGCCATTGTGTCTTCAAGGGTTAACTTGTCTGTGCAGGAAGATGCTTAAGGGATCACATGATTGCTTCAGCCAATCAGGGCTTCTGCCCTGCTCACCAAGTCTGGCTGAACAGGGAAAAGCTAGCTAGTTGAGTGTTGGAGAGAAGAGTGAGTGGAGGTCAACTCCAGACCTCTGCTATGAGAACAGGCCTAACAGAAAGTCTGCAGTGTGAAGAAGAGCCAAGTGAGCTGGCGGGCTCCATTTGCAAAAGAAGAGGATACGAGAGAGAAGGCTTCAAGCAACTCTGGTCCAAACCAGTCCACCCTAGCGGTAAGCCCCAACACAGGATTCGCTGAACAGAGTCAGTGTTTGTTAGCTCCAAAGTCTTATTCAAGTTACTAAAGTCAAGCTCCAGTCATACAGTCAGTCTGTTCAATTCAAGCTCAGACAAATCTACCATATAACTCAGTCAAGCAAGAAGTTAGTCAAGAAGGACTATAAGTCCCATAGTACCTAGAAGCAACTGTGATTCCTAAAGCATCCTTCCAGTAAAAATTTAACTGTTCCTGTTTATCCTGCAAGCTCCTGAAAGTAAAGTTAAAGTGGTACTCCGGTGAAACTTACTTTTTACGCCATACCCGCTACTGAGCTATATTGTCCAGAGGATCAGAAGTAAGCTGTGCCCAATTGCTCTGTTTTCTTTCTAAGATTTGTAAATGACTTCTATTAAAAAAATCTTAATCCTTCCGGTACTTATTAGCTGCTGAATACTACAGCCGAAATTCTTTTCTTTTTGAAACACAGAACTGTCTGCTGACATCACGAGCACAGTGCTCTCTACTGACATCTCTGTCCATTTTAGGAACTGTCCAGAGCAGCATATGTTTGCTATGGGGATTTCCTTTTACCCTGGACAGTTCCTAAAATGGACAGAGATGTCAGCAGAGAGCACTGTGCTCATGATGTCAGCAGACAGCTCTGTGTTTCAAATGGAAAATAATTTGCACTGTAGTATTCAGCTGCTAATAAGTACAGGAATTATTAAGATTTTTGGATAGAAGTAATTTACAAATCTGTTTAACTTTCTGGCACCAGTTCATTTAAAAAAAAAAAGTTTTTCACCGCAGTACCCCTTTAAAGTGGTTATTGTAACCTGGCATTTGAGGGGTTTTATTGCCCGGTGCCTTGCACAGGCAACCGCTCATCCTTGGTAGTGTGGTGGTTAACACTCCTGGTGTGACAAACTCTATTTCGGTCACAACGCCTCACCAGTACATCATACATGCCACCCTTAGTCACCACAGAAGTCCCTTCAATATGTTCTGCCCTAGAGGTTATCCACAAGCATATTGTATGCTAGATATTCAACAGTTGTGTTTCTCCCAGCAGTTTGCTCACATATTATAGCAGTCATGTTCAGTGTAACTGCTAGGGGGATTTATCTAGCTGAGCCTAGCGCAGAACATTAAAAAAAGGAAAAAAAAAATCTTTTCACAAACCATTATCTTCGGAGCTCAATGAGTAGATGGGGCTTGTGGTGGAGGGGGAGTGGTTTGACACAAAGTGCCGTGGTTTACCCATATGCTGAATTTACAGTTTATGCTTAGCAAGAGTAAACTGTAGTTGAAATCTTTGCCAGCTTAGAGATGGCATCCTTGAATGCACATGGTCTTGATAAATCCCATCCAATCTCTTTACTGGGGAAACCTCTTGTTCACCTGGCTAGTTTCTGCAGTTATTTGCTTCCAATCAAAAGTTGGTTTCATAAAGCACAGTGTTTGAGCTAAATAAAAGTGTATGCACCATAATTTTGGTGATGTTGTGGCAAAAAAAAACTGGCACATGTGTTATGAGAGTTAAATTATTTTTTTTTTTTTATAAATAATGGATCTGTGCGCCATGCTTGACAAGGGTTGGTTTAGCAAAAAGTGGGAGTGATCTCACTATAAGGGGACATAGCTTAAATGCACTGCAAAAATGCACCAAATGTTAGCGCACATTTCTGGCTTAAAGGTAAGCCAACTAAAAATTGTGTAAACTTTGACTAGAAAGTTCAAAAAGGTGACAGATTTTCAACCAGCTAGAGCCACAGCTATAAATCTTGCACATTCTTAAAGGAGTACACCACTGGAAAACATTTTTTTTTACATAAAATGGTGCTAGAAAGTTAAACAGATTTGTAAATTACTTCTATTAAAAAATCTTAATCCTTCCAGTACTTATTAGCGGCTGTATACTGGAGAGTAAATGCTTTTCTTTTTGGATTTCTCTTCTGTCACAACCACAGTGCTCACTGATGTCCTCTGCTGTCCATTTTAGGAACTGTCCAGAGCAGGAGAAAATCCCCATAGCAAACATATGCTGCTCTGGACAATTCCTAAAATGGACAGCAGAGATCAGCAGAGAGCACTGTGGTCGTGACAGAAGAGAAATCCAAAAAGAAAAGCATTGAGAGGCGGAGCGTGACATCACACGGGGGCGGGGGTGTGATGTCACACACCGCTGGCCCTGCGGTCGACCGTAATCAGACCCGGAGCGTGCTGATTACAAACGGGGTGCCGCATGCATGATCCCGGGCATTCCCAGCTGCGGGACTCCCACGATCAGGCATCTTATCCCCTATCCTTTGGAAAGGGGATAAGATGTGTAAGCACCGGAGTACCCCTTTAACTTTCTGGCACAAGTTGATTTAAAAAAAAGTTTTCCCCCGGAGTACCCCTTTAAACTGTTCAAATGTTTACACATTAGGCTAGGTTCACACTGGGTTTAGCAGTTACCTGGCAGCCTCCGCATGTGTTATATCATTCCGTAGAGTCTCATTCACCTGATGGAGACCAAAGTGTGTCATTTTGGCCTCCTTTCAGATGGCATATGATAAGGTTTGTCAGGTCAGGTATAAGGCAGACTGTCATGCTATTCCATCTGGCTGGATCTCACATGGTATACATCTTTTAACATGGGACTAAGTTACATCTGTCATAGCTATACGTCTAACAGACACTGCTAATGTAATATGAACCTAGCCTTAGATAGTTTTTATTTATCTGCCCCAATGAGTCTCACAACACCACCGACATCTCTTCTGCACCTGCAGATTTACTTAGCACACATGTTCCGTAACCAACAGTAAGGTGACCACTTGACTCCTCAGGGCACCTCAACCTCTTCAATATGAGTACGCATGGGTTAGGGAGCATGCACAGCACGTTTTTGCAATACTGTTCCCGTATCAGGTTTTTGATGAAAAACTGATTCCTCAAAACCTGACTAAATGAAAACGTGTGTACAAATTTCAACCTGTATATGGTTAAAAACCGTATACGGTTTGAAAAATGATGTCCAGCTGCATCCGTTTTTTAAGAAAAATATGTATATGTTTTTAACTTTTCACTCTATTTTGAATAAAGTTTCACTTATTTGATTGAAATTCCAAGAAAAAAACCTGCGCAAAGTCAAAAACCATATGGTGAAAACCGGATGGAACCGTACACACATACGGTCCCGTACGGTTCCCATTTACTCCCAAGTTTAAAAAAATGTATACGGTTTAATACGTTTTTTCACCCAGACCAAAAAAAGTGGCAGACTACAGTTTTGAGTACGGGAAAAAAACTGACAAAACTGTATATGACGCAAAAGGGACTAAACCCGATGATGCGTTTGACATACGGTTTACAATGTTAAGTCAATGCATACGGTTTTCTATACAGTTCCGTACGGTTTCTAACTTGAAACCATAAATGGGAACTGTATAGCAAAAACGTGGTGTGCATGCCCCCTTACTCAAAGGACATGTTGAGGACTGTTCCCTTTCTTTGTGTCACTCTAGTATCATTCCCAGCCTGAAGAGGAAACTCTTTCTTGGCTATTCCTTTCCCTCAGTGTTCCTCCCAGTTCCTGTCTCACTCACAATGGTTGATTGGAGAAGGAGTTCTGTCTCCCTACACATTTATTCAAAATAGAACAGTCTGTACTGGAAAAACTTACTCTTCACTCCTTTTGTTCATCTTACTAAAATCTGGCAGCCTCACAGTGGGGGGTTATATTAGATTTCACTTTTATTTTGAAAATGTCACATATAGACAGGAGCAAGCCTGGAATTTTTGTTATCTCCTAAATTACATTTGTTCTGCATTTTCCGCCTTGTTATTTACCTGCAACGAACAGACATGGCTTCACATTCTGCAAATAAAAACCAGAACAAAATGTGTAAAGTATTTTATATGATTTACACATACAAATAAGTGAAATCACCGGCACCGCTAGGTATATACACGGCTATATACTCATCCTGTCATTCGGACATCTGAACATCCACTAATCCGGCACATGTATTCAACACTGAACTCTAAAGCATGGGGATAGACTGCACTTGTGCTGGGGGTGGTGCTCCACTATCAGAAAAGAGACATTCCATATGATACATCCAAAGAATTCAGAGCGCACTCACCCGGAGTCGGTCGCCGTACCAGAATTCCAGCACCGGTTATCCTCGGTCCATCAGGAATCTCGCAGAAGATAGAGTGGGGGAGTTCTCAGACGGAGAACTCCCCCATTCTATCTCCTGCGAGATTCCTGATGGACCAAGGATAACCGTTGCTGGAATTCTGGTACGGCGACCGACTCCGGGTGAGTGCGCTCTGAATTCTTTGGATGTATCATATTTTATATGATTGTTTACATGCTGATTTATTGGAATATTTATGCAACTGAATGGAGCATGTCTGGATTTGCTAGCCTCCCATCGGTCAACTTTTATCACCAGGAAATGCACAAATATCATAACATATTGGCTGACCATGGCTGACCGTGTATGAATGGGTCAGGTCAGAGCAGTTTTCTAATGTCTCTTTTACAGGGAGCCCCCTGAGGAGAGTCTTTAAGCTCCTGGGCTCCAGGGTAATACACTGATGAGCCATAAGTTTGACAGGTAAAGTGAACTACATTGATTATCTTATTTTAAATTTACCTATCAAGGGGTAAAATATATCAGGAAACAATGGAACAATCAGTGGACATGCATAAGGAACGGAGTAATTTGGACAAGATTAAAATGTGATGGCCAGAAAACTGGTTTAGAGCTTCTTCAAACGGAAGGTCTTATGGGGTTTCTCTAGCATCTAATAGACCGTATAGTCAACTGTTGGATAAATAAGTCCAACCTGTCAAAGAGCTTTTCATAAGCAGCAATCGACCATATATGAATAAACCTGTCACCTTGGGATTCCAAATATAATCTATTTCATAGCCAAGTCCATCATAATCAGTACGATTCATATATTCCAGTCATTTTTATTTCATTTCAAGAACATCCATCATGTATATACGGTGTATCTACCATAATAATTTCAAAGAACTGCCAGAGATCTTGACCCAGCTAGATTACCAAGCCAAGCGATGTTTCTGAGGGATATGGCTCCTTCAACATACATCAGCTTAGTACATCCTGTTTTGCTAAAATCCTAAAAATAGGTTAAACATGATTGGACAACACTATGTCCATGTAAATCCTTCTGATTAAGATAGGATCGGCGCAGACATAGATCATATGTGGAATCCCAAAGTAAACTATTAATTTATATGTGGTTGGTTTATTTAGTATGCAGTGGATATTTCCTAAAATATATAATATCAACCACAATTCAAAAATGGTTAAGAGATGGTTAGAAGAACATGACAGATTTCAAGGTTTTGACTTAGCCATTCCAAATATATGTGTCACGTTGGGCAGGGATAGAGTGAAGCCCTAATCTTGCCCACACCCTCTGTCCCTGCCTACTTGCGTACCTGTCTTAAACAATGGGTCCACAACCACGAGGATGGTCCCTTCCTATGTATGTGTAGGAACAGACAGAGTCAAAACTACAAAACAGTTGGAGTCAGGGAACAGCTGGAGGCACACACTACTAACAGAAATGAATCTAGACAAACACGAAGTAAAGCGAGGTCAGACTTGCCGGGGTCAATAACAGGAGTAAGCAAAGTACCAGGACACTAAGCAGGAGAGTAGTCAAAAAACTGAGCCAAAGATCAAAAATGTGAAGTCAGAAACACTATAATATTGCTGGTTGCAAAACAAAGTCTTTGACTGGCCAGGACTAGAAGCACTCTGCAAGTTTAAATAGCCAGCTACAGAGGTGCGATCTTAGCATGTTCAGCTGACCAGCCCAGATAGCTAAGTGCAGCCAGCAACCTAACCAAACCAAAGCTCAAGAAAGTTTAACCCTTCGGGTCAGACACAGATGAGTCATCACAATTTGAGCTATATATATATATATATATATATATATATATATATATATTCCTGATATATATATATATATATATATATATATATATATATATATATATATATATTGTGAGAAGGTGAAAGGTATGGTGGTTGATGGGTGATATGTGTCACCAAGGTTCCTGGCCTTGGTGAGGTAAGAGCCAATAATTTTCCAGTGTCTGTGATGCGGTGCAGACTGATACTGTGGCTGTAGTATGGCTGGCAGGCCAATCCGGGACGGCTCTTACTGGGAATGACCAAATGCAGGGTGGGGGTCATTCCCCACAATCCAGGCTGGCTTTTGTTGGCCTTAAAGCTAGGCTGTCTCACTAGCTGCGGGGGATTTGCTAGTTGCCAGAGAAAGCTGTGTGTGGAGTTCTTCCCTGTGGTAGCTCCAAGAGTGGAAGCTGCTGGACAGCCTAGCTGGAGGCCTGGAAAAGATTTGCTGCATGGCGTGAACTCAGGTGTGAACAAACATCTAAGGATTACAGGTGGACTTTTGTTATGTTTTCCTTTGTTCTACGTTTAAAGACCGTTTGCCGTGTGCCGTGTGTGAATAAAACGGTTGGGTGGAAGAGATGGAATCGTCTCCTTTGCAAGTAATGGTTGGAGATGTGGAGGAGCTGCCATCAGGTCCCGAGTTGGCAGACCTCAATGTCTCCGGAGAAAATTTCGATGCAGCACAGCACCATTAGACATAGCTAAAGAGACATGGGAACAAAAGCCCACTCCACACAAAAGTGTAATTGAGTATGTCAATCAGTTGCAGGATCGGATGGAAACAGTGTTGCCCTTGGTTAGGGAACATATGGAGGCAGCTCAGCGGGCCCAGAACAGAGTCTATAATCACCAGGCTCGGGTCCAGAATTTTAACCTGAGAGATCGGGTTCTAGTTCTGGTACCAACGGTCGACAGTAAATTCCTGGCTAGGTGGCAGGGTCCCTACGAAGGGATTGAAAAGGTAGGGGAGGTGACATACAGGGTACACCAGCCTGGGCGAAGGAAGCCAGAGCAAGTGTACCATGTAAACTTGTTGAAACTTTGGAAAGATAGGGAGACTAGTGTGGATGGTAGCCCCCAGCCAGGTTTGTTAGGGGTAGAGTTTCCCGTCCCTCAGTCTGGTGCGAAGGAAACAGTTGCCACAGTGAAAATTGCTGACAACCTTTCCTCTGCACAGACTCAGGATGACAGGGAGTTTGTTAGTAGGAACACTGATGTGTTCACAGACCTTCCTGGGTGTACTTCTGTCATCCGCCATGACATTGTCACTGAACCCCAGGTAAGAATACGGCTGAAACCATACCGGGTACCTGAGTCGCGGCGACAAGCCATTTCGGAAGAAGTGTAACAAATGTTAAAGTTACGTGTCATCGAAGAAACTAAAAGTGAGTGGGCTAGTGCAATAGTCTTAATACCCAAACCGGGCGGTACGTTACAGTTCTGTAACGATTTCCGGAAACTGAATGAAGTTTCCAAGTTCGATGCATATCCCATGCCTTGAGTTGATGAGCTTATTGAGAAGCTGGGATAAAACCGGTACTTTTCTGTTTTGGACCTTACAAAAGGGTACAGGCAGGTACCCTTGACAGTGGTTGCCAAAGAGAAAACCGCATTCATCACACCAGAAGGCTTGTTTCAATACAAGGTGTTACCCTTTGGTCTACATGGCGCTCCTGCTACGTTCCAAAGGCTAATGGACATTGTGCTCCGGCCACATCGTCGGTATGCATCAGCCTATCTAGACAATATCCTCATTCACAGAATAGACTGGGAAAGTCATCTAACAAAAGTGCAGGCCATTGTAGACTCCCTCAGGAAAGCTGGGTTAGTTGCTAATCCCAAAACATGTGCAATTGGATTAGAATAGACCAAATACCTGGGGTATGTCATTGGGCATGGAGTTGTCAAACCCCAGGTAAATAATGCAGAGGCCATTCGGAATTGGCCACAATCTGTCACTACCCGGCAAGTGAAGTCATTCCTGGGGATGGTGGGTTACTATATGAGGTTTATCCCCCACTTTGCAACAGTAGCTGCACACTTAGACCTCTTGAAAGGAAGCAAGTCGGTAATGGTGCGTTGGAATGAACAGGCAGAGCAGGCTTTCTCCACTTTGAAGTCGGCCCTATGCAGGTCTCCGGTTTTGGTGACACCCGACTTCAAAAAGGGTTTTGTAGTAAGTCAGATGCCTCTTATGTAGGGTCTCAGTGCTGTACTTTCACAGGAAATCAACGGGGAGGAGCATGCCGTTGTCTTTCTCAGCCGTAAACTTACCCTGGCCGAGACCAGGTATAGTATAGTGGAGAGAGAGTGCCTGGCCATTAAGTGGGCACTCGAGTCTCTCCGCTATTATTTGTTGGGGAGAAAGTTTTGTCTTGTGACGGATCATTCCCCTCTCAAGTGGATGTGCCAGGCTGAGGACAAAAATGGCAGGGTCAACCGGTGGTTTGTGTCCTTACTGTTCACTGTTGAAGACAGGGCTGAACAAAGGGGGGGGGGGGTATGTGAGAAGGTGAAAGGTATGTTGATTGATGGGCGATATGTGTCACCAAGGTTACTGGCCATGGTGAGGTAAGAGCCGGTAATTTTCCAGTGTCTGTACTGCAATGCAGACTGATACTGTGGCCATAGTATGGCTGGAAGGTCAATCCGGGATGGCTCTTACTGGGAATGACCAAGTGCAGGGTGGGGGTCATTCCCCACAATCCAGGCCAGCTTTTGTTGGCCTTAAAGCTCGGCTGCCTCACCAGCTGCGGAGGATTTGCTAGTTGCAGCACACAGTGCCAGAGAAAGCTGTGTGTGGAGTTTTCCCCTGTTGTAGCTCCAAGAGTGGAAGCTGCTGGACAGCCTAGCTGGATGCCGCATGGCGTGAACTCAGGTGTGAACAAACACCTAAGGATTACATGTGGACTTTTGTTACGTTTTCCTTTGTTCTACGTTTAAAGACTGTTTGCCGTGTGCCGTGTGTGAACAAAACACTGAACTTTTATTTGAAAAGCGCTGTCTCCTTGTCTCTATACTGCAACCGCACCTGTTTACAAGAGCGAGTCATCCCAAATCACAATATATATATGTATATATATATATATATATATATATATATACACTCCAATATATATATTATATACATATACATATATATATATATAAATATAGTTCAGGACACAATGGTAAGGTATTGGAGTAGTCCTTGTCTAGGAGGTGCTTTAGGTGCTATGGTTTTGTATACTCACTTTTCCATACTCATCCACCAAGTCTACATATAACAGCATATCATTTTTCGTAACATAATCCTTGGATCATCTTGAATCATCCTTGGACATTCACGCAGTCATTGTCTGTAATTTAACTTAGACATGAATATATCATGTATCAAGAACAACAAAACAATTCGGTACAAAGAAAAAAATAATTTTCAGACCATAAAATATCTATAAGTAAATCGAATACAGTAGAAAGATGGCGCACACAGTAGAAAGATGGAGCACTCATTTCTTCATAAAGCACATAAACAAAACAGGAGTTGTGCATGGGAGTGGGAACACAGGTGAGGCGGGCCTGTTCGTCCCCCGCTTCACCTGTGTCCCCGCTTCCCTGCACGTCTCTCCTGTTTTGTTTATATGCTTAAAGGAGTACTCTGTTAGAAACATCTTATTCTCTATCCAAAAGATCGCAGGGGTCCCTCGCTGGGGCACTCCATCATTCGGTATATGGAGCAAACTCCGCTCTGTGGCCGATGACTGACAGTGCAAGCCACCACGCCCCCTCCATTCACTTCTATGGGAGAAGGTGTGATGACTATGTACTAGCCGTCACCCCCCCTCCCATTGACATGAATGGAGGGGGCATGGCGTGATGTCACGAATGCGAAAGCTGCAAGCTTCCGTGTTCCTGACGCCGCTGCTGCCGGCCCATCACACCTCCTCCCATAGAAGTAAATGGAGGGGGCATGGCGGCTTGCATCGCCAGTCATCGTGCAAGGAGTGGATCTTCCTTGGAGAATTGGGAATAAAATATCTATGTAAATGTATGGCAGAGAAGAAATGGGACAAGGTGATAATGAATTGATATGGTAAGAAGAGTATTGATGCTGATAGAGACTAACATCTACTGCCTAATCCTCCCGTCTGCATGCACCACTTTATGCTGCTACTTTAGGATTGCTCTTGACTCGTGGCTTTGCAACAAAATAAATTATAACATTATATCGGAGAACAGCAGGACACAAGTGCCTCTCAGCGCTAGCACAGGCATAACACGAGCCGCGGCATCTGCCGGGGAGAGATAATTAAGAGCCTCTATATCGCCCTCTTTTCTCTGCCATCAAATGTTTCATTCAATTAATATGGAATGCACAGTATTAACTGGGAACAGGTTAATGGTTCACTCAGCAGGGATTATCTGGGAGGACTTACTTCTTAAATGTGCCTTTTCTGCCACAAGGGCCAAATAGACAATGCTGAACAATATACTGCTGCTATCAGTGTGTGGAAAGGCTATTCGGAATGTGCAACTACTTGTAGCACAGAATAATTGGATGTTATTAAAATGTTTTGTGTCTGGATAGAAGCCGTGCAATTGTCCAAGAAAGATGCAAATAAGGAAGACCCAATCGAAATAAAAGTTGATCACATTGTTTTTTGTTCTCTCTTAGGCCTCTTACAATTATTCCTTTAAAGGGGTACTCCAGTGGAAAACTTTTTTTTTTTTAAATCAACTGGTACCAGAAAGTTAAACAGATTTGTAAATTACTTTTATAAAAAAAAATCTTAATCCTTCCATTACTTATTAGCTGCTGAATACTACAGAGGAAATTGTTTTC
Organism: Hyla sarda; assembly: GCF_029499605.1. Lineage (NCBI taxonomy): Eukaryota > Metazoa > Chordata > Amphibia > Anura > Hylidae > Hyla > Hyla sarda. The sequence continues at coordinate 67,346,418 of NC_079194.1, read as the reverse complement.
TTTTTGGAACACAGTGCTCTCTGCTGACATCATGAGCACAGTGCTCTCTGCTGACATCTCTGTCCATTTTAGGAACTGTCCAGAGCAGCATATGTTTGCTATGGGGATTTTCTCCTATTCTGGACAGTTCCTGACATGGACAGAGATGTCAGCACTGTGCTCGTGATGTCAGCAGAGAACACTATGTTCCAAAAAGAAAATCATTTCCTCTGTAGTATTCAGCAGCTAATAAGTACTGGAAGGATAAATATCTTTTAATAGAAGTAATTTACAAATCTGTTAAACTTTCTGTCACCAGTTGAGTTAAAAAAAAAAAGAAAAAGTTTTCCAGCGGAGTACCCCTTTAACCTCTTCAGGACACAGGGCGTATGGATACGCCCTGCATTCTAAGTCCTTAACCCCTTCATGACCCAGCCCATTTTCACCTTCAGGACCTGGGCATTTTTTTTTAAATCTGACCACTGTCACTTTAAACATTAATAACTCTGGGATGCTTTTACTTATCATTCTGATTCTGAGATTGTTTTTTTTTGACATATTTTACTTTATGTTATTGGTAAAATTTCACTGATATTTGCATCCTTTCTTGGTAAAAAATCTAAAAATTTCATGAAAATTTAGAAAATTTAGCATTTTTCTAACTTTGAAAGTCTCTGCTTGAAAGGAAAATGGATATTACAAAAAAATTATATATTGATTCACATATACAATATGTCTACTTTATGTTTGCATCAAAAAATTGAAAAGTTTTTACTTTTGGAAGACATCAGAGGGCTTCAAAGTTCCGCAGCAATTTTCCAATTTTTCTCAAGATTTTCAAAATCGTACTTTTTCAGGGCCCAGTTCAGGTTTGAAGTGGATTTTAAGGGTCTTCATATTAGAAATACCCCATAAATGACCCCATTATAAAAACTGCAACCCCCAAAGTATTCAAAATGACATTCAGTAAGTGTTTTAACCCTTTAGGTGTTTCACAGGAATAGCAGCAAAGTGAAGGAGAAAATTCTAAATCTTCATTTTTTACACTCGCATGTTCTTGTAGACCCAATTTTTGAATTTTTACAAGGGGTAAAAGGAGAGAAATCACCCTAAAATTTGTAACCCAATTTCTCTCGAGTAAGGAAATACCTCATACGCGTATTTAAATTGTTCGGCGGGCGCAGTAGAGGGCTCAGAAGGGAAGGAGCGACAATGGGATTTTGGAGAGTGAGTTTTTCTGAAAGGGTTTTTGGGGGGCATGTCCCATTTAGGAAGCCCCTATGGTGCCAGAACAGTGGACCCCCCCACATGTGACCCCATTTTGGAAACTACACCCCTCATGGAAGTTAATAAGGGGTGCAGTGAGCATTTACACCCCACTGGCGTTTGACAGATATTTGAAACAGTGGACTGTGCAAATCAAAAATTTTATTTTTCATTTTCACAGACCACTGTTCCAAAAATCTGTCATGCGCCAGTGGGGTGTAAATTCTCACTGCACCCCTTATTACATTCCGTGAGGGGTGTAGTTTCCAAAATGGGGTCACATATGGATATTTATTGTTTTGCGTTTGTCAGAACTGCTGTAACAAGCCACCCCTGTGCAAATCACCTCAAATGTACATGGCGCACTCTCCCTTCTGGGCCTTGTTGTGCGCCCCCAGAGCACTTTGCGCCCACATATGGGGTATCTCCGTACTCGGGAGAAATTGAATTACAAATTTAGAGGGTCTTTTTTTCCTTTTACCTCTTGTGAAAATGAAAAGTATAGGGCAACACTAACATGCTGGTGTAGACCCCAACTTCACCTTTTCATAAGGGGTTAAAGAAGAAAAAGCCCCCCAAAATTTGTAAGGCAATTTCTCCCGAGTACGGCGATACCCCATATGTGTCCCAAAACTGTTGCCCTGAAATACGACAGGGCTCCAAAGTGAGAGAGCGCCATGCACATTTGAGGCCTAAATTAGGGATTTGCATAGGGGTGGACATAGGGGTATTCTATGCCAATGATTCCCAAACAGGGTGCCTCCAGCTGTTGCAAAACTCCCAGCATGCCTGTAATACTGGGAGTTGTTATTTTGCAACAGCTGGAGGCTCCGTTTTGGAAACAGTAGCGTACCAGACGTTTTTCATTTTTTTTGGGAAGGGGGGCTGTGTAGGGGTATGTGTATATGTAGTGTTTTTTACTTTTTATTTTAGGTTAGTGTAAGTGTAGTGTAGTGTTTTTAGGGTACAGTCACATGGGCAGAGGTTCACAGCAAGTTTGCCGCTGGAAGTTTGAGCTGCAGCGCAAAATTTGCGCCATCTCAAACTTGCAGCACTCCCTGTAAACCTCCGCCCATGTGAGTGTACCCTGTACATTCACATTGGGGGGTGGGGGCAAACATCCAGCTGTTGCAAACTCCTTTGGCTGTCCGTGCATGCTGGGAGTTGTAGTTTTGCAACAGCTGGAGGCACACTGGTTTGGAAACACTAAGTTAAGTAATTAACTTTCAAGTGTTTTGCAACCAAACTTAGTGTTTCCAAACCAGTGTGCCTCCAGCTGTTGCAAAACTACAACTCCCAGCATGCATGGTCTGTCAGTGCATGCTGGGAGTTATAGTTTTGCAACAATTGCAACAGCTGGAGGCACTGAGGTAGGAAACGGACAATGTTTCCCAACTAGTGTGCCTCCAGTTGTTGCAAAACTACAACTCCCAGCATGCCCAGACTGCCCAGGCATGCTGGAAGTTGTAGTTCGGCAATATCTGAAGGATCAGATGTTGCCGAACTACAACTTCCAGCATGCTTTGGCAGTCTGGGCATGCTGGGAGTTGTAGTTTTGCAACATCTGGAGGTCCACAGTTTGGAGACCACTGTATAATGGTCTCCAATCTGTGCTCTTCCAGATGTTAGAGAACTACAATTCCCAGCATGCCTGGACAGACTGAGCATGCTGAGATTTATAGTTTTGCAACATCTGGAAGAGCACAGATTGGAGACCATTATACAGTGGTCTCCAAACTGTGGACCTCCAGATGTTGTAAAACTACAACTCCCGGCATGCCCAGAAAGCCAAAGGCTGGGATCTTTGCTGGAGCCTGCTGGATCTTTGCTCAGGTAGGGAATCGACAGTGGGGGGGGGGGGGGGGGGGGGGGGGGGGATTGAAAGTGAAAGCAAAACGATCTTTACTGTGGCAACCACTAGGAAGGCCAAACTGCAACTCCCAGCATGCCCAGGGCATCCTGGGAGTTGTAGTTTTGCAACATCTGGAGGGTCACAGTTTGGAGACCACTGTTACAGTGGTGCCCAAACGGTAGCCCTCCAGATGTTGCCAAACTACAACTCTCAGCATGCCTCGACTTCCCAGGCATGCTGGGAGTTGTAGTTCTGTAACATCTGTCCGTTCAGATTTAGCAATTTTCATGAAATTTTTTAAAATTGCTGCTCCACTTTGAAGCCCTCTAATTTTTTCAAAAAGCAAAAATATGTCCATTTTATGATGCCAACATAAAGTGGACATATTGTATTTGTGAAGAAAAATAAAAAAAATTTGGAATATCCATTTTCCTTACAAGTAGAGAGCTTCAAAGTTAGAAAAATGCTAAATTTGCTAAATTTTCATGAAATTTTGGGATTTTTCACCAAAAAAGGATGCAATAAACGCCAAAATTTACCACCAAAATAAAGTAGAATATGTCACGAAAAAACAATCTCAGAAACAGAATGTTCGGTAAAAGCGCTTTCGCGTTATTAATTCGTAAAGTGACAGTGGTCAGAATTGCGAAAAAGGGCTCAGTCCTTAAGGTGAAAAAGGGCTGCGTCCTTAAGGGGTTAATGCCTGAATATTATTTGTTTTACTGTATCTTTTTATTATTATTAATTATATTACTTGTTTCACAGATTCACTATGAGTTGTAGGTACATATACAATTGTAAATAAAATAAAAACCTCAATATCATAGTTACTGTGTTTTAAATTCAGTTTTTTGTCTTCCTCTTGGAGAGGGAGTTCTAATATTGATATAGACTCTGTTTGCTCTGGCATTTTATATGTTGTACATCTTTGCAAAACAGTAACCTTTCTAATATGCTTCAAAAGAAAATGTTATTTTCTTCTTATCGAAAGACTTCTAGGGGTTTCAGAACAGAATATTCAGAACATAATCCTGTCTGGCTTTAGCATCCTTTTTGTCCAAGCTGAAGCACAGGCTGGGACAAAGTCCAAGAAGTGGAGGTGGGACTAGCACTGCTCTGTGCTCACTCCTGTCCTATCAGACTGCCGCATGAAAACAGAAAGGAGGGGGTCAGAGGCATAACTGTAGGGGGTGCAGAGGTAGCAGTCGCACTGGGGCCCTGGTACCTAAGAAGGAGCCCAAATCACATCTGCCCCATAAGAGACCAGAATTATTATTGGCACATGGGGCCATGTTGCAGATTTTGCATCAGGGCCCAGAAGCTATACGTTACACCTCTGAAGGCAGTTATACTATGACAGTGGGGAGATTGAATAATTTTACTCCTCACCATCCTAAATATGCCCCAGATATTGCTCAAGCCCCAACAGATTATTTTAAGATCAACAATAACAGTAAAGTTGGTGATCTGACCTTATCTGTGCCCATGAGGCAGTTGTAAGAGGATAAATTATGAAACAAGCAGCGCACACAGAAAAGGAGCAAACGCAAAAGGTTATGTATATTCAACCCCAGCTTAGTTTACTACATAGGTAAAATCAACAATCACATTCTCCACAAATTGCTAGGGAAATCTTCTCCTTAACTCAACAACTACATGAACTCAAAGCATATAAGTACAAGCTCAAACGTTGTAAACTGAAGACACAGCATTAATGGCAAGTTAATAAATAGGGTCTCAGTTTGCAAAACCCATTAAACATAAAAAAGCTAAAAAGAGGATTCCATAAATGAATAAACCTGATAGGACATGAGCAACAGACTGTGTTCGCTGAGTCACTTTATAATCTAACACAGGATGTCAATACCTCACAGCCCTCTGATGTGGATGTACAGGGATTATTAGAGAAACTATCACTTAGTTCAATTTCCCCCATGCAGTTAGGTCATGTTCACACAACAGAATTTCAGACTTGTGCTTTTTTTTTCACCACCTACGACACCGGGACAGACAAAAGGATCTGGGTGACAGCTGTTTCATACAACTCTCTGTATTTTCTGTAGAAAATTTTTAAATTTACTTAAAGAGGTACTCTTGACTCAGAAAATAAAGGGAATCTGGGGTGTCCAAGACACCCACGACCCCCCTGAAGGAATAGGAGGGAGGTGGCAGTGGTGCCACCCCTCCTATCCCTGCTATTGGTCGGTCAGAAGCAACCGACCAATAGCAGATCGGGGGCGGGGGGATTACAGTTCGGTTCCCCTGCTCTGCCCACCCACAGTAGTCCGGACAGAACGGGGGAACTGACGGTGACTGGCTCCGGAGGTCACTTATCATCGGTGGCGGCAGCGGGCGCCGATCGGTGGTGGTGGCGGCGGGCAGTGATCACGTGTGGCTAGCTCCCTAGTGCAGACTACAGAAGCTGGTGAATTGCCTAGCAACATCTGGAGGATACAGTGGTCTCTAAACTGTAGCCTTCCAGATGTTGCAAAACGACAACTCCCAGCATGCCCACACAGCAGTTTGCTGTCTGGGCATGCTTGGATTTGTAGTTTTGCAACATCTGGAGGGCAACAGTTTAGAGATCATTGTGCGGAGGTTTCTAAACAATGGCCCTCTATATCTTGCAAAACTACAACTCCCAGCATGTATAAACAGAAAACAGCTGTCTCGCCATGTTGGGAGTTGTAGTTGCGTACCTCCAGCTGTTGCATAACTACATAACTACAGCACTAAAATGCTGGTGTTACTCTAAATGTTTCATTTTCACAAGGGAAAATAGGGAAAAAGGTGGGTAAGAAAAGTGTAAAGTGCTCTGTGGGCAAACTACAGGGCTCAGAAGAGAAGGAGCGCCATTGGGCTTTTGGAGAGAAAATTTGTCCAGAATTGAAGGCCATGTGTGTTTACAAAGCCCCCATAGTGCCAGAACAATGGACCACCCTCCCACATGTGACCCCATTTTGGAAACTACACCCCTCACGGAATGTAATAAGGGGTGCAGTGAGCATTTACGCCCCACAGGTGTCTGACAGATTTTTGGAACAGTGGTCCATGAAAATGGAAAATGCTGTCTTGTCCTGTAGCTATTGCCAGTGTGTCTCTGTTCACAGACAAAATGCAGGAAGTGTGGGTGGGGCAAGCAGGGCTCTGTGCACTGAGGACAAGCAGGGATCTATACACTGAGGACAAGCAGGGCTCTGTGCACTGAGGACAAGCAGGGATCTATACACTGAGGACAAGCAGTGCTCTGTACACTGAGGACAAGCAGGGCTCTGTACACTAAGGACAAGCAGGGCTCTGTGCTCTGAGGACAAGCGGGGCTCTGTACACTGAGGACAAGCAGGGCTCTGTGCACTGAGGACAAGCAGGGCTCTGTGCACTGGGGACAAGCAGGGCTCTGTGCACTGAGGACAAGCAGGCCTCTGTACACTGAGGACAATCAGGGCTCTGTGGACTGAGGGCAATCAGTGCTCTACGCTGAGGACAAGCAGCGCTCTGTACATTGAGGACAAGCAGGGCTCTGTACACTAAGGACAAGCAGGGCTCTGTACACTGAGGACGAGCAGGGCTCTGTACACTGAGGACAATCAGGACTCTGTACACTGAGGATAAGCAGGTCTCTGTAGACTTAGGACAAGCAGGGCTCTGTACACTAAGGACAAGCAGGGCTCTGTACACTGAGGACGAGCAGGAGTCTATGTAGTGAGGACAAGCAGGGCTCTGTGACCATGCCTCTGGCTCACTTAGCAATGATTGACAAGCCAGGAGCCTGCACAGAGCCCTACTTTTCCCACTAACACTTCCTGTATTTGGTCTCCTCACACAGACACACAAGCAACAGCTGCAGGGACACAAATGTTTTCACTCTAAATTTTTTTTTTTAACCAATATATATTACAAATATACATATAATGTTATTCTCTACTGTATATAAAAACTTTAATATTGCTTTATAGTGTCATCCAGGCTTCTGCTGCCTCTGAGGTTTTGTAGTGTTGGAAAGCATCCATTATTGAAACATTAAGATAGTCAGAACTGGAGTCCGTCACCATACAGGCTACCACTCAGTGCTCACTGGGATATTCAGAAGCTTAGAAATGCGACTTTAACCAACAACCATGAACAAAACACCAATCATTGTCCCAGCACAGACGGAGGACCGGGATAGCTTCCATGCTGTTTCCTTTATTACATTAACTAGTGTGACAGCTGAGCGGTGTTGCCTACATCAAACTTGATAAAGGCAACATTGCCGAAACAGTGCACTCTTTGATGGATGTAATAAAGAATGCAGCATGAAAGCTTTTCTGGGCTATGACTCTTATTGCCATTTTATTGTATCCAATAGTTCTAATGGACTTTACTTTTCAATGCACATTAGTCACATTAAGGTTTTCTGCAGTTATACAGTAAAAGTTGTAAACATAGTCAAGTGCTTTACAACAGCTATTGGTCATTGTGTTATCACTGTTTACCTGGTTCAAAATCACTTAGTGGTAATTTTTTTTTCAATTCAAGTCTCCTTATGGTGTTGTTGAGAGAAGAGTATTTTCTTGAATAAAGCCAAACTGATCTTATGATATAATAGAGGTTATAACCTAAACTAACTGAACAGCTAAAACATTAGCCAAGGGCTTAGTATCAAGTGAGATCAGTTCTTATGAGTCTAAATACATATGACTCTTATGGCCTTTAACTATAATTATTGCTTCTTGTACAAAGGGATGAAATATCTGTACACAGAGTCTTTTTATTAGGGAATTTCAACAATGCTTGTTCCTATTTACCCAACCTAAAAAGTAATGATTTTCTAATGTTAATCTGCTTTCTCTTGGTCCTAACAGCAGCAAAGTAATAGGGTACTTCTGCCCCCTGTGGGCTGGTAGGACAGATGGAAATGTTAATAAACAAATTATTTTAATAGGTTAAACTTGCCCCAATGCTATGAAGGGTGCATTGGCCTCTCCCATCCCTGAGTTTATTATAAAGAAGTAAAATTAACAATGGCAGGAACTTTCTGCTGCTGTTAGAACAGATTAGCGGTAGAAATCATTACTTACCCTATATTTTACCAGTAAGATAAGAATGAGGATTTGGCAAAAAGTAACCCAATAGGGAGAGCCCTCCTGAAAGACAGAATTCAAAACAGACCTCCCAGCAACATTTATCCTACACTGTCTAAAGTACAGAAAAAACAGGGAAAGAGACTAATGCATCCTTAATAATGAAAGGGGTACTCTGATTGTGCAAATTCTAGGGGATAAGTGTCTGATTGCAGGGGATTGAACCAATGGGACACTTCATGTCCTCAAGAACGAGACCTGTCTCTCATCTTTGAACGTTCCGACCCTTACCTTCCTAGACAAACTTGTTTCAAGTCTCTCCCATAACCAGTTTGTCTCGAAGATGGGGGGCTGGAGTATTTAGAGGTAAAAGATGGGCCCCATTCTGGAAATCACGGGGGTCCCAGTCGTTGGTGGATAGGGGATAAATTTTGCCTTACTGGAGTATTTATATATCACGAATGGGTCACAACGGGAGAAGAACACTTTAAATGGCTGAAATACCTTCACTAATAAATTGACAATATTACATTTAAAATAAGGTGACCAACCTCTTTAATGCTGTGGAACAAACTTTTCATTGCAGTCTTTAACCCCTTAATGACCAACTCCGGTGGAATTTTTTTTTGACAAATCAACTGAAACTCAAATTTGTGAATTTCTTTTCTGCCTGACAACAGTGCTCTCTACTGACATCTCTGTCCGTGTCAGGACTGTCCAGAACAGGAGGGTTTCTATGAGGTGTCAGCAGAGAGCACTTCCTGTAGTCAAGAGCAGTTCAGTGTGCAGCTCTTTCGAGTGTGTCACTTTGTGTGCTCCAGAGACTTCCAGCAGACCAGAGCAGGTGTTTCATCAGCCTCCCCAGGAGTGTGGCAGCCTCCTCGGGAGAGCCTCCCTGCATGGCGTCCCTGGCCTCCACCTCCCGTTCTTCAAGGCTGGCGGGGGGTGGAGAGCAAACAGCAACAGCCATTCCGGCCCGGGGTAGAAGATCTGGCAGAGTCTGCAGCAATGCAGGCTCTGCTCCCCCGGCAACGGGTACCAGCCAGAGATCTGGTGGACAAAAGGCGAGGAGGAGAAGTGTGGAGTTGTGGATAGAGCGAGGGCCCAAGGAGTCCAGTGCCAACTACTGCTCCCACCTGGCCGCAAGGTTTGCTGAGTATGATCGGTGCGGCAAGGATCTGAAGTTGGCCAGAGAAGATCTGCGAGGCGCTCAGAATCTGAAGAACACTGCGCCAAAAAAGAACAGTCCAGAGTTAAGGAAAAAGATCACAGCAATGAAAGCTGAGATTGTGCAGCTGGAGGAGAGGAGAGCAGAGATCTTGGAGGGGAGCGGTCTCTTTAAGGAAAAGCTTGAGAACGACAGCCGGTTTGCTGCCACGAAATCCCCAGGTAAGGTGGAGGTGGATGATGGGGAGAGTAGTGGCGGTGAAGATTATGAGGATGGTGGTGAAGCTGTAAAGGAGGAGGAGAAGGTGGAAGAAAGTGCACAAGTTGTGGATGGATGCTGTTCCTGTAGCTACTCCCTATGACACCAAAACACAGGACAGCTACATTGAGCCAGCACAGGTGGAACTACCATCAAGCGATAGTGAGGAGGATGTGGAAAGTCAGGCTGGGGGATTGTTGAGGGCGATCATAATGTCCCCAGCCCACCTCCAGAATGTTACCTTTGGAGAAGATCAGTGTGAGGATGTGGTGGTGAAGCGAAAAGCTAAGAAACAAAAGATTCAGGAAACAGTACAATATGTGTTTTTTCCTTTCCAGCAGTCTGGGCCAGCTGAAAAGCTGGTTCAGGCTGCTTGGCCCCCCAGACTGCCAGACCCCGTTTCTGTGGTGGAACGGAGCCAGCATGGGGTGTACAGCATGGTGTCAGAAAAGGCAGAGGGTGCAACAGATGTGAAGCCCACCCATCTTGCCGGTAGGGAGGGGCAGGATGGGCTCATGGTGGGCAGTGGCGAGGCAAGCTATGCTGCCGTTTGCTCGGGGGGCGGTTCCCCGAGTGCTATGGGCATTACCGGCGCTGCGGGGCACTCCCCTGTGAGGGGGGGAGTGTCCGGGTGCCGGTGGAGGAGAGTGGTATGTCTGTGTGCTTGGGGGGCGGTCCTCCGAGTACTGTGTATTCTGCGGGCGCTGCGGGGCACTCCTCTGTGAGGGGGGAGTGTCCAGGCGCCGGCATCATCCACAGAACCCGTGCGGTCGGGAAAAGTAGGTGCTGGCACTGTGGGAGGAGCTGGGGTGCACCCGGAGGGGCAGCCCCAGACTCCGGAAGTGACTTCAGCTATGGAGAACCAACTATCAGCATCGACCCCGGCAGCTAAGCCAGAAAAAAAGAGTGTAATAAAACCTGCAATACTGCAAGTCCCAGCCAGCCCAGAAACTGTTAGGATAAGAGTGCAGGATGTGAGAATGCTGAGTGTGGAAGTGTTGTGGATAAGAGGAGTGTATGTGGGAGAGTCAGTGGAGTGAATGATGGTGGGAGTAGTAGTGGTATGGATGGGAAGAAAGATGATGAGAGTAATGATGTGAATGGTGTGATTAGTGGTTCTGGGTCTGGTTCTGGGTCTGGTCCGGCTGCCCCCCCCCCCGGTAGTGACTGCTCCTAGGAGCTATGCCAATGTCGCTGCCGGGGGTTCAGGGGGGTCCCCGTCTCCGTCCGGCTCTGGAGGCCTCTTGCAACAGTGCCTCCTGGAGGCTCTACGTAGGTTCCAGGTAGAGGGAAGGGGTGAGGTCGACCTGTCTTTCTGGATAGAGAGGCACGGTTTGGGGGCTTTCCGAGAGAGGAATGGGGAGGTGGTCTGGTCCCTCCCGACATCCGGGCAGGACAATAACCGTAGGAATGTGGTCTGTCTGATTTGGAGGGGCGAGGATGCGTGCCCACCTCGCGCAAAAGTGGTTGAGCTCCTATTTCAGATGGAATTCAGGGCGAATGACATCTTTGCCCTGATTCACCCCTATGGTTCGTCTGAGTTTGACGTCAGTTTCATTCGGCCAGAGGGTCTTTAACTCTTCTGGTTGAACTACGAAGTGGCGAAGAACAAGCCCGGCTGGTGGGATTTCGCCGTAAACTAGTCGCTTTCTTGTTATGACATCATGACCTGGCTCGGACGGTATGGGGATGTGATGGACATACCCAAGAAAAACTTTGATGAGCACGGGATCTGGTACGGAGCCTGGACGTTTTCCGTCAAACTCAAGCGTTCAGGGAGTACAGTTGCCCACATTCCATCAGCCGCCTTCCTTGGACGTGATAGGATCCAGGTCTTCTACCAGGGGCAGCCTAAGGTCTGTCACAGGTGTGGCAGCCCCACTCACTTTAGCACAGCCTGTACTGTGTAGGTCTGCGCTTTGTGTGGTGGGGTGGGTCATCAGGCCGCATCCTGTAGGCAGATCCGGTGCCACCTGTGTGGTGTCCTCAGACACCCTTTCAGCCGTTGTCCTAGCGCCTTCGCCCGTGCAGCGGCCGCTCCGGCTGAGGAGAGCTGTGAAGTTGCCTCAGCTGGGGAGGGCACGGGCAGGGATGGGGGCGCAACAGGGCTAGTGAGGAGGAAAAAGGTCCCGCCAAACTAAGGCGGGAGGAAAATCGGAGGAGGAGTAGGGAGCTGGAGAGTGCCCAGGTGGTGGGGGTAGCTCCGCCCCCTGCTCCTGAAGCTGGCCCTGTAACCACTGAAGCCCTGGAGGAAGACGTGCTGGATGAGGAGGTCAGGAGGCTGCGCAAAGAGGAGGGCAATATGGCCGACACTTCCGATTCCTCCCACATTGAAAGTGTGGATGAGGAAAGTGGAGAGAGGCCTAAAAAGAAAAACAAGGGCAAAAGGAAAGGGAGAAAGAAGAGGTCAGAGCCCTCTGTTCCCTGTACTACGGGCCAGGTCCAAAACGGAAGCCTGATTGCCCCCCGTCTGATTGACCTGTCAAACCGGTACCTCGTCCTCGATACCATCTCCTCCCCCTCCTTGGAGGGGGAAGGTGAGGGCGGGTGCCTAGGGAGAAGGAGCCTCTGGGGAGAACTGGGCCCTGTCCTATTGAGGCTCCTTCCTAGCTAGAGCAGGGCTAGACCGAGTGGTCCTGCTCTCTCATCTTCTTCGGGGGATGAGGGGGCTAAAAAGAAGGGAAAGAAAAAGTAAAGGGTGTGGCCGTCTAATTTAATAACCCTGTATGGCGGCACTCACCCCATTGACGCTGGCATCTATTAACTGTGCCAGCATAAAGTCAGATATGGCTAGATTCGCAGCCTTTGATTTTCTCGGCCGCGTTGAAGCCAACATTTTCTTTTTACAGGAGACCATGTTGTCAGATCTAGCCTCTCTGGTAAAAGCCAGAAGAGAGTGGAGGCGCGGTCCCTCCCGCTGGTCTCTTGAGCTGTATAGTGGGGTGGCGGTCCTTTTACCGCTCCTGTTGAATGTCGACGGGTTATTGAATTAGAAATGGGGAGGTGCCTGATCTCAGATGTCTTCATGAAGGGACAAGAGCTTCGGCTCATTAACATCCACGCCCCACAAACTAAGCAGGGCCGTAAAGACCTCTTTATGAGGATTAAGCATTCTTTTTACAAGTCGGCAAGTGATCTTTGGAGGGGACTTCAATAATGTCACGAGGTCCCAAGATCGGAGAGGCTCCAATGGTTCGCTGGCTTGTGATAGTGTGGCACTGATTAGCATAGCTACAGAAGCTCGCCTAGAGGACGCCCACTTCCGGAGCCCCTCGGGCCACGTGGGTTTCACCTATCATCAAGGTAGTCGTAGGTCTAGGATAGATAGGTTTTATTTAAAGGAGGAAGCCGTCTCTTCCGCAGTGTCCGTGGTTGAGGTGGAGTTCTCCGATCACTATATGATTTTGTTTTCCCTGAATGTTTCAGAGACCCCCCGGATGGGAAAAGGTTATTGGAAGCTGAATTCGTCCCTCTTGGAGGAAGCGGAGATAAGACAGTCCTTTGAGGATTTTCTTCAGAGTCAGGTACCTTTACTGGACCTATGTAGTAGTAAGTCAGAGTGGTGGGAGATATTCAAGAAGCGGGTTGTGGGGTTCTTCCGCCAGCTCTCGTGCCTCAGGTCCCTGAACAGGTATTGCTTGTATCAGGGTCTGAGGAGGAAACTCGAGCTTCTCGTCTCGACTGGAGGTAGTCGAGAGGGTATCTCCAGAGTGAAGTCCTTGCTGATGAGGTGTCAGTACGATAGGCACGCATCTTTGGTTTTTGAGAGGGATTTCGGGAAGTACAGCTTGCCCGACCCTTACAGAAACTGTAAGATGTCAGTGAGTAGTAAAGTCATTTCAGGACTGATTGATAGTACAGGATCTCTGAATCGGTCCAGATCAGGGATCTTGGAGGTCGTCAGATCCTTCTACTCGCACCTCTTGGGGAGGAAGGATCTAGATCGAGACAGGATGTTGTTTTTCCTGACTGAAACCATTCCTGAGCCAGGGGTAGACCCCTCTCTTGATGTTTTGGCAGAGGAAATGAGGGAAGAGGAAGTGAGACTGGCGATCGAGGGGCTTGCCCCTAAGAAGTCGCCAGGTTCGGATGGCTTAACATCCGAGTGGTACAAGACCTTTAAGGAGTCTTTAGCTCCCCTCTTGACTGAGGTATTCAATGAGTGCCTCTCCTCGGGCACTCTGTCGAAGTCAATGAGGAGGTCAGCCCTGATTCTTCTGTCAAAGGGTAAAGATCCTAGCCGTATTGAGAATTGGAGGCCCATAGCTCTTCTCAATACGGACATCAAGCTTCTGGCTAAGATATTGTTTAATCGGCTGGTGAAGTTTGCACCCCGGCTCCTTTCGGGGGCTCAGCACTGCTCTGTTCCAGGCCGAAGCACCTTAAGTGCTATCCTTAGTGTCAGGGAGGCAGTGGAGCGGAGTAGTGCAGGTCTTTGGAAGGGGTACTTGCTGTCCTTGGATCAGGCCAAAGCATTTGATCGGGTGAACCACGAGTACCTATGGTCCATCCTCCTGAGATATGGCTTACCAACTACTTTTGTTAATTGGCTTAAGATCTTGTATGCAGGGGCAGAGAGTTTCCCGCTGGTGAACGGGTGGTCTGGCCGCTCTTTTGAGGTGGGGTCCGGAGTCCGTCAGGCTTGTCCTTTGAGCCCGCTTTTATACGTGTTCGCAATCGATCCCTTCATCCGGAGGGTAGATTTTGGGCCATTGGCGGGAGTCGGGATGAGTCTGGCGGAGCTGACAATGTCACTATTTTCGTCTCCTTGAGAGAGGAGGTTGATTTTGTGATGTCGGAGGTGGACCACTACTCGGAGGCATCTGGGTCTAAGATCAACCGGGATAAGTGTGAGAGTCTCTGGCCCTTCCAGGGCCCCAAGAATCAGCAAAAGTCTTAGGCATCACATTCGGCCAGGATGATTATCCCACCAAAAACTGGGATGGTAAGCTCCAGGATGCCGCTCAGAAGGTGGACCAGTGGAAGGGTTGGTCTATGATGACCCTCAGGGAAAGGGTACCCCTGTTGTATCTTTTGAACATGAAAAGGATCCCCCAGAAGTTTTGGGACTTGGCCTGGCGCTGCCAAGGGACAACCTTAAGTGTAGGAACTCTGATGACCGGGGATGTCCCCGAGAAGAGTGCAGGGACACGCTGGAAAGCATGGACCACTTCCTGCTTCATTGTCCCTTTAATATAGGGGTTTACAACCGGGTTGGCGCTTCCATCGGCTGGAGTCAACTTGCCGGCCTTACCTATCCGGAGTGGGCTTATGGGGCATTCAGGTCCCTGGGTGGCCGAGACCGAGGCACTTTTTTCTTAGTTAGTTTTGTGGTTAGGTACTACACGTGGAGTGCACGGTATTTAGTGTCGACCCAACAGAAAATCCTCTCCAAGGTGGAGGTCTGTAGGAATATCACCGGTGACCTTGGGAAGATCAGGTCTTTGGAGTATGGCAGTCTTGGTACCAGTAGGGGTTCTCTCCTATGGAGAGGTTTTTCTTTTGATGTGCCCTAGGTACTAGGCCCTTAAGGTGAAGTACCTTATTTTGGCCAGGGATAGTGTATATATCTTAGGGTGAGTATAGGGTCAGTTTCATGAAGGGATAGTGATAGGGTTAGAGGTTGATAGGGAGAGGAATTTAAATTTAATTTTATCAGGATTGCCATCTTTCTTCCTGGTGGGGGGCTATGCATGTCACCTTAGCCTTTTGTTTTGTTTTCTATGGATGGATTGTAAAGGGCTTGCAGGCAACCAAACTTGGGCCTTGTGATTTTGGTGTATTGTACTGTTAATATTGCTTTGTTGTAGAGTATGTATATATTGTTTTGCATATATTGTTCTGTTTACATTAGGTGGGTAGGGGTGTATTTTAGGTTGGGTGGGTTTTTTTTGGGGGGTGGTGGTGGTGTGTACCCAGGACTGGACTGTTGCAGTGGGTACTATTTTGGGGGTCTGGTATGGGTCAGTTGTGGACAAAAACTGTGACCTATGGACTCTGACCCATGTCCAGAGGGGGTGGTGGGTGATGGGATAGTTTAGTATAGGTTGTTTTTCTGTGTTATTGAGTTGTTTGTTATGTATAATCTGTATGGTTTTATGTATAAAATAGATTTTATTTATTAATTTTTTTCTATGTGTTCATGTTTGTGTCCCAGTATGGATTAGTTTTTGTTTGTGGGTATATGTGTGTGTGTGTATGTGTGTGTGTGTGTGTGTGGGGGGGGGGGGGGGGGGGTAGGGGAGGTTAAATAAAAAAAAAAAAAAAAAATGTGTGTGTGTGTGTGTGTATATATATATATATATATATATATATATATATATATATATATATGTGTATATAAAAAAGGAAAAAAAAATATATATATACGTATAAAAAATATATATATTTTTGTTACGGCAGCTAGCCATATTTTTGTTTTGTTATTAGGGGGGGGGGGGGGGGGCAGTGTGGTTATGTTTCCTGGTTTGGATATTTTTAGTTTTTGATCCCAGCGAGGAAAGCTTTATTCATGTTCATTAGGTGTGTGTGTGTGTGTGTGTTGGACTATAGTAGGTAATGATTTATTTATTCATTTATTTTTGGTTTATATGGGCTGGCCGGTTAGAAAGGTTTAAGTTGTTATTTTGAGACGGATAGTTTGTTTTTATGTTCAGTTTTGTTAATTTTGTTACAGTGAAATGAACTTGTTTTGTGTTTTGTACTTTTATAATAAAAAAGAGTGTCAGCAGAGAGCACTGTTGTCAGGCAGAAAAGAAATTCACAAATGTCTCTGTAGTATATCTGTAGTATACAGCAGCTGATAAGTACTAGAAGGGTTAAGATTTTTAAATAGAAGTCATTTACAAATCTGTTTAACTTTCTGGCACCAGTTGATTTGTCAATTTTTTTTTCCCACTGGAGTTCCCCTTTAAGGACCAGGCCAATTTTATTTTTGCGTTTTCGTTTTTTTCCTCCTCGCCTTCTAAAATCCATAACTCTTTTATATTTCCATCTAAAGACCCATATAAGGGCTTGTTTTTTGCATGACCAATTGTACTTTGTAATGGAACCATAAAATGTACGGCAAACCCCAAAAAAAATTTTTAGGGAGGAAATTTAAATGAAAACCAAATTTTTGCACATTTTGGAGGGTTTTGTTTTCACACTGTACACTTTACGGTAAAATGACATGTGTTCTTTATTCTGTGGGTCAATACGATTAAAATGATATGCATGGCTAGATGCTTTTATATTTTTGTACCGCATAAAAAAAATCTAAAACTTTTTGTACAAAATCAATAATCTAAAATCGCCCTATTTTGACCACCTATAACTTTTTAATTTTTCTGTATATAGGGCGTTATGCGGGCTCATTTTTGCGCCGTCATCTGTAATTTTTTTTTAGATACAACCTTTGCATATATAAACCTTTTAGATCATTTTTATTAAATTTTTTTTGGAATAAAATGTGACAAAAAAGCAGCATTTTTGGAATTTTGAAATTTTTTACATTTACACCATTCACCGTATGGGATCATTAACATTATATTTTGATAGTTCAGACATTTACACACGTGGCGATATTAACTATGTTTATTAAAAAAAAATTACGCTTTTTGGGGGTAAAATGGGAAAAACTGTCAATTTTCATTTTTATTGGGGGAGGGGATTTTTATTTTTTTTTTACACTTTTTATGTCCCCATAGGGGACTATCTATACCAGTCCTTTGATTGCTAATACTGTGCAGTGCTATGCATAGGACACAGCACTGCTCAGTATTATCCGTGATCTTCTGCTCTGGTCTGCTCGATCGCAGACCAGAGCAGAAGACCCTGGGAGATGTCCGGAGCTAGGTAAGGGGACCTCCGGCTGTCATGCTGGATGATCGGATCCCCGCGGCAGCGCTGCGGGCGATCCGATCATCCAATCAAAGTGCCGCAATGCCGCAGATGCCGTGATCTGTATTGATCACGGGATCGGAAGGGTTAATGGCAGACATCCACGCGATCACGGATGTCGGCCATTACGGGCGGGTCCCCGGCTGCTGCTAGCAGCCGGAACCTGCAGTGTATTACGCGAGCACCCTTCCGATGCACGCGGTCATACACAGGACGTAAATGTACGTCCTGGTGCGGGAAGTCCAGCCAAACCAGGACGTACATTTACGTCCGTGGTCGTTAAGGGGTTAATGGAACCTGTCATGTTGACCACATGTTATAGCTCACAAATTGCAGAGCAGACTGATATATATTTGTGTGGGAAAAGATTCAGTAGAGCTAGTAATTCATTTATAGGAGACCAGTGGATGGTTCTGTTCAATGACCGACAGCTATCGCTGTATACACACTTATATAGAGTCAATCATTGTTAGGACCACCCACTGGAGTCACATTGTGATTTGTATTCAGATAAATGACATAATAACATACAGCAGGTGAAATAGGTATTGATCATGTCACCATTTTTCTCACTGAATACTAAATATCTTTTCTTTGAGACAACAGTACCTACTAACTTCAGGTCTTTGAAGCTCTCCACAAGTGTTTTTGGCTCTTGGACAACTCTCCTGATTATTCTTCTTACTCCTCTGTCAGAAATCTGGACACCTGGTGGAGGCAAATTTATGGTGAAATGGTTCTTTCCACTTCCGTGTTATGGCCCCAACAGTACTTACTGGGACATTCAGAAGCTTAGAAATACGACTGTAACCAACACCATTGTTTTGTTTTGCAGAATGTGAAGGTCTTGAGACAGTTCTTTGCTTTTACTCATCATGAGATGTGTCTTATGTGACACCTTGGCAATGAGACCTTTTTGTAGGCCATTAGTTGGGACTGAACCAGCTGATAATAATTTGCACTGACAAGGGGCTGGATTGCTTTTTAATTACTGATAGATTTCAGCTGTTGCCTTGGCTTTCCATGCCCTTTTGCATCTAATTTTCTTTATGTGTTAAACACTTTGCCTTTTCACATTATTACACATGAAACTATTTTTTTTGTTATCTTTGTATGTATGTATGACTTGGGTTGTTACCGACATCTGGTGAAAATTTTATTTCATAGCACCTTTGGAAATATATTTAGTGAGTAAAATAGTGATGTGTTCAATACTTATTTTACCCACTGCATTTTGTGTTTTCTCTGGTACCATAAAAAGGGTAAAAAAGGGTAATCAAATATTTCTAACTGCTGCTGTAACAGCAACACACCTGTACTTCCAGGAGCCATTTTTTGTGACATAAATGTAATTTGCATAGACCTCATGGACCGATATAAAAATGTGTCCCCTACCTTAAAATTTATCTAATATGAAATGTGAAACTAACAAAATTTGAAGGGGGTAGGGGGTGCTTGGGGGTTTTATGCCAGAGGTGTATTAGAAAAGGAATGGTTTTTCTGCAGTGGGAAACCAGCCGCTTGTTACGAGCGTGTGAATGTACCCTGAAGGAGAACTTCAGTAAAAAAAATGTATCCACTATGTCCAGCCTTCCAGAATAAAAATAATAAACTTTAACTAACCTTTCAACGCTCCCCTGGTGCCGCCAATATCGCAGTCCCGTCCTCTGGTCTTGGTCTTCTTCTGGCTTTTGGTGCCCGATTAGAAAAATATATAATGTTAATGATCCCGTACAGTGAACGGTGTATGTGTAAAAAGAAACAAACAACCTCAAATTGCTGCTTTTTGGTCATGTCATTTATTTCAGTAAATAAAATAAAAAGTGATCAAAAATTTACATATACGCAAAAGTAAAACCAATAAAAACTACCGATAACAGGGGTCAGAATGGGGCAATTTTACATAATGATTTTGTTAAAAAGTATTTTTTTAAACCAGTACAATAATAGTAAAGCATGTAACTATGGGTATCATTTTAATCATATTGACCTACAGAATAAAGAAAATATGGACTTTTTAATGTATAGTGTACTGCTTAAAAATTATACCCCCCAAAAGCTACAAAATTGGGGTATTCTTTTAAATTTTCCCACTAAATAATAATTTTTTGGGTTCGCTGTACATTTTATGGTAAAATGAGGGATGTCATTACAAAGTACAATTGTTCATGCAAAAAAACAAGTCTCATATGGGTCTGTGGATGGAAATATCTGAGTGACTCTCAGAAGATGAGGGAGAAAAAACGAAAATGCAAAAATTAAACCCGGCTGCGTCCTGAGTGGTTAAAATATTAAATCAAGCCTCCACTCCCCATTTCTAAGGTGTAACTATACACTGCTCCCTATGGCACCCCCCCCCCCCCCATCCTTTCCCCTTACCTTCTACTCTCCTCTCCTATGTTTGTTAAACCCATAGGCAGCATACACAGACTTACAGTGTATCTTCCAAGACCTGAGATGACTCCTATTGGCTTAGAGTCCTGATGACGTCACCAAAGGTCCCAGAAGATCCAAATTAAGTGTGTGGTGTCAGCGGGTTGCAATGCAGGGTAGCTGTTTTAACCCTAGGGGCAGATGTTATTAACCCCTTCTTGTCGTGACACCCGGGCATGGTTTAGCCTTATCCACCCAAAGGTAATACCGCTGGTCCTGGGCTAGGCACGGGGCAATGAAGACACTGGTTTTCTGAGACTTGCAGTATGTAGAGACACTTTAGTGCAGGCCACGGTGACTATATGGAAGACTTGACTTGACTGACTTGACAATTGACATGAAGATGACTCCGAGCTTACTTGAGCTGACTTTGTGGCTGCAGACTTTAGGCTTGAGGCCTCCAATGCTCTGGACACACACACTGACACGACTGCACTGGACCTCAGCAGGAGCAAGAATGCTGGAAGAGGGAGATTGTAGCTCCTCCCCTGGTTTTATAGGGGGGCTGTGCAAGGAGCCCATAGGTCACTTGGGGGGGTCACCTGGTCACTAGTGCCTCCTGGGTAACAATCACATGGTAACAGCTATTAAAGAAACAGTACATTTTATTATACAACTTATGTACATAAGGGATAACACATAAATGGGGCCCTGGGGACATGGAGACCCTGCCTGACAGGGCGAATGGGAAGTACGGGGACACACACTATCCCGTACTGGGCCACCACATGTGTGTGCTGTCTATGGGCTCTGGGCAGCCTGGACAGCTTTCGGGCAATATTCTCCCTACTATATTCAGGAACAGACTGGGAACAAAAACCAGCCCTGGAAATAGTTGCAAACCAGCTCTACAGCCACTGGCACACGCACACACTGTCTAAATCCTGTATACTGAGACCAATATTACCACCACTAATACTAGTATACTTAGCAAGAGGATTGCAGCCAGGGACCAGAGTGGGATATGGAGGCACCGCGGGAGCGCTGGGGGTATGTAAAGATTTATTTTTTTCATATATAACATAGAATGGGCATACTTCTAAAAAAACTAATCTGGATAATCCCTTTAAGCCCCCTGTGCTCCATATACATCACACCAAGACTATATAACACCACAATGCCGTGACAAAATAACGCCACCATTCAGTGATTCAGGTAAAAACAGCTATAGGAAGACCAATACTGCCACCATACTGAGACTTGATACACATACAATATATCAATATCAGAGAGCACATATTGGCCTGTAGAGTGTCACCACAATCAGTGCTGGATAAATGAATATATTTCTAATCAGACAAATTCAGAGGCAGAATAATCTTCTCTGTTAGGGTCTATTCACATGTACAGTATCCTGTGTATATTTGATGCACAGTATTTGAAAATGCAGATTAGAAGCTGTGTTCAATTAGTTTACATTGAAATCTGCAGCATAAAATCTGCAGCTTCAAATTATGTGGATCAAATATGCGCAGGATACTGTAAGTGTTAATACACCCTCAGGAGTTATTTTCTTTTCCCATCTTCTCACTCCACCCCAAACCGCCATGATCACCACAAAACCTCTGAGTTTGCAAAAAGAAAACTAAATAATACATTTCCACACTGCAATAATGCCAGAGGGCACCTATAAAAGTCAGCCAGCTGGCACTAACTTGGTAGTGCACTTAATACTCACAGGAGCCAAGTGGGTAATGCTGAGTCTTTTAATCCCACAGAAGTTAACCCCCTTAACGACCATGGCCCACATTTATCATTGCAGTGCAAGTGAAGCATTTTTTTACACCTTTTTTTTTTGTGTGCTGATAATGTGTAGGAGCACCAAATGTATTAAAAGGTAAAAGAGCATTGATAAATTTTGTGCAGGTCACATTTTCTGAAATTTCTGACTACACATACACCAAAAATCTACACCATGTCTGGGCTGGTGTAGTTTTAGAGACTTTTCAGTGGCTTTGCCCCTTTTTTGCCCCTTTTTTTAGACAAAAAAGACAATGATAAATGTGGGCCCATGAGCGTAAATTTACGTTCGTGGCCAGCTCCCGTTATGTGAAGCATGCTCAGGAGCTGAGCGCGATTCAAGTTGACACTGCGATTCAAGTTGACTTCGGAGTCTAAAACGGGAGAAAATCGTAGCCAGTTTGCTCAGTGGGCTGTTTGGGACCTCCATAGTTACATAGTTAGTATGGTTGAAAAAAGACATACGTCCATCAAGTCCAACCAGAGAATTGAAGTGAAGGGTGTAAGGGGATAAGGGAAAGGGATGTAGTTTTATAATTCTGCATAAGCATTAATGTTATTTTGTTCCAGGAATGTATCTAACCCTGTTTTAACCCCTTAAGGACTGAGCCCTTTTTCACCTTAAAGGGGTAGTCCAGTGGTGAAAAACTTATCCCCTATCCTAAGGATAGGGGATAAGTTTGAGATCGCGGGGGGTCCGACCGCTGGGGCCCCCTGCGATCTCTCTGTACGGGGCCCCGGCTCTCCGCCGAGATAGCGGGTGTCGACCCCCGCACGAGGCGGCGGCCGACACGCCCCCTCAATACATCTCTATGGCAGAGCCGGAGATTGCCGAAGGCAGCGCTTCGGCTCTGCCATAGAGTTGTATTGAGGGGGCGTGTCGGCCGCCGCCTCGTGCGGAGGTCGACACGCCCCCTTCCAGCGGGCTGTCGGGGCTCCGTACAGGAGATCGCGGGGAGCCCCAGGGGTCGGACCCCCCGCGATCTGCAACTTATCCCCTATCCTTAGGATAGGGGATAAGTTGCTCACCACTGAATCACCACTGGACTACTCCTTTAAGGACTCGGCCATTTTTTGCAAATCTGACCACTGTCACTTTAAACATTAATAACTCTGGAATGCTTTTAGTTATCATTCTGATTCCGAGATTGTTTTTTCGTGGCATATTCTACTTTAACTTAGTGGTAAAATTTTTTGGTAACTTGCATCCTTTCTTGGTGAAAAATCCCAAAATTTGATGAAAAATTTTAAAATGTTGCATTTTTCTAACTTTGAAGCTCTCTGCTTGTAAGGAAAATGGATATTCCAAATAATTTTTTTTTATTCACATATACAATATGTCTACTTTATATTTGCATCATAAAATTGATGAGTTTTTACTTTTGGAAGACACCAGAGGGCTTCAAAGTTCCGCAGCAATTTTCCAATTTTTCACAAAATTTTGAAACTCGCTTTTTTTCAGGGACCAGTTCAGGTTTGAAGTGGATTTGAAGGGTCTTCATATTAGAAATACCCCATAAATGACCCCATTATAAAAACTGCACCCCCGAAAGTATTCAAAATGACATTCAGTAAGCGTTTTTACCCTTTACGGGTTTCACAGGAATAGCAGCAAAGTGAAGGAGAAAATTTACAATCTTCATTTTTTACACTCGCATGTTCTTGTAGACCCAATTTTTGAATTTTTGCAAGGGGTAAAAAGGAGAAAATTTTTACTTGTATTTGAAACCCAATTTCTCTGGAGTAAGCACATACCTCATATGTCTATGTAAAGTGTTCGGCGGGCGCAGTAGAGGGCTCAGAAGGGAAGGAGCGTCAAATGGTTTTTGGGGGGCATGTCACCTTTAGGAAGCCCCTATGGTGCCAGAACAGCAAAAAAAAACACATGGCATACCATTTTGGAAACTAGACCCCTCGGGGAACGTAACAAGGGGTAATGTGAACCTTAATACCCCACAGGTGATTCACGACTTTTGCATATGTAAAAAAAAAAATTTTTTACCTAAAATGCTTGGTTTCCCTAAAGTTTTACATTATTAAAAAGGGTAATAGCAGAAAATACCCCCCAAAATTTGAAGCCCAATTTCTCCCGATTCAGAAAACACCCCATATGGGGGTGAAAAGTGCTCTGCTGGCGCACTACAGGTCTCAGAAGAGAAGGAGTCACATTTGGCTTTTTTGAAGGAAATTTTGCTCTGGGGGCATGCCGCATTTAGGAAGCCCCTATGGTGCCAGGACAGCAAAATAAACCCACATGGCATACCATTTTGGAAACTATAATGCTCGGGGAACGTAACAAGGGGTAAAGTGAACCTTAATACCCTACAGGTGTTTCACGACTTTTGCATATGTAAAAAAAAAAAAAAAAAATTTACCTAAAATGCTTGGTTTCCCAAACAATTTACATTTATACAAAGGGTTAAAGCAGAAAATACGCCCCAAAATTTGAATCCCAATTTCTCCCGATTCAGAAAACACCCCATATGGGGGTGAAAAGTGCTCTGTTGGCGCACTACAGGTCTCAGAAGAGAAGGAGTCACATTTGGCTTTTTGAAAGCAAATTTTGCTCTAGGGGTCGCCGCATTTAGGAAGCCCCTATGGTGCCAGGACCGCCAAAAAAACCCACATGGCATACCATTTTGGAAACTAGAGCCCTCGGGGAATGTAACAAGGGGTTAAGTGAACCTTAATACCCCACAGGCGTTTCACGACTATTGCATATGTAAAAAAAATAAAAAAAATGTTACCTAAAATGCTTCTTTTCCCAAAAACTTTACATTTTTTAAAAGGGTAAAAGCAGAAAATACCCCCCAAAATTTGAAGCCCAATTTCTCCCGAGTACGGCGATACCCCATATGTGACCCTGTTGCCTTGAAATACGACAGGGCTCCAAAGTGAGAGCGCCATGCGCATTTGAGGCCTAAATTAGGAATTGCATAGGGGTGGACATAGGGGTATTCTACGCCAGTGATTCCCAAACAGGGTGCCTCCAGCTGTTGAAAAACTCCCAGCATGCCTGGACAGTCAACGGCTGTCCGACAATACTGGGAGTTGTTGTTTTGCAACAGCTGGAGGCTCCGTTTTGGAAACCGTGGTGTACCAGACGTTTTTCATTTTTATTGGGGAGGGGAGGGGGGCTGTGTAGGGGTATGTGTATATGTAGTGTTTTTTTACTTTTTATTTTATTTTGTGTTAGTGCAGTGTAGTGTATTTAGGGTACAGTCGCACGGGCGGGGGTTCACAGTAGTTTCTCGCTGGCAGTTTGAGCTGTTGCAGAAAATTTGCTGCAGCTCAAACTTGCAGCCCGATACTTACTGTAAGCCTCCGCCCATGTGAGTGTACCCTGTACATTCACATTGGGGGGGGGACATCTAGCTGTTGCAAAACTACAACTCCCAGCATGCGCTGACAGACTGTACAAGCTGAGAGTTTTAGTTTTGAAACAGCTGTAGGCACACTGGTTATGTATCACGGAGTTTGTGACCTTACTCAGTGTTTCAAAACCAGTGTGCCTCCAGCTGTTGCAAAACTACAACTCCCAGCATGTACGGTGCATGGTGTAAGGTGACTGCTGGGAGTTGTAGTTTGCAACAGCTGGAGGCACACCGGTCGTGAAACACTGAGTTAGGTAAAAAAAAAACTCTGTTTCACAACCAGTGTGCCTTCAGCTGTTGCAAAACTACAACTCTCAGCAGTCACCGACAGCCAACGGGTATGCTGGGAGTTGTAGTTATGCAACCAGCAGATGCACCACTACAACTCCCAGCATGCACTTTAGCTGTTTGTGCAAGCTGGGAGTTGTAGTTATACAACAGCTGCAGGTACACTTTTCCATAGAAAACATGTGCCTCCAGCTGTTGCAAAACCATAAGTCCCAGCATGCCCATAAGGGAATGCTGGGAGTTGTGGTGGTCTGCCTCCTG
Organism: Hyla sarda; assembly: GCF_029499605.1. Classification (NCBI taxonomy): domain Eukaryota; kingdom Metazoa; phylum Chordata; class Amphibia; order Anura; family Hylidae; genus Hyla; species Hyla sarda. The sequence continues at coordinate 67,320,855 of NC_079194.1, read as the reverse complement.
CTGTTGCATAACTACAGCTCCCAGCATGCCCTTTTTGCATGCTGGGAGCTGTTGCTAAGCAACAGCAGGAGGCTGTAACTCACCTCCTGCTGCTGCTCCATCGCAGGCTGTCCCTCGCCACCGCCGTCGCTCCTGGGGCCCCGATCCCAACATGGACGCCGGGGATCGGGGTCCCCAGCACCCGGGGTCGTCTTCCCGCACCCGCTCACGCCCTCCGGAAGAGGGGCGGAGCGGGTGCGGGAGTGACACCCGCAGCAGGCGCCCTGATTGGTCGGCCGACGAATCAGGGCGATCGTGAGGTGGCAACAGTGCCACCTCACCCCTGCAGGCTCTGGCTGTTCGGGGCCGTCAGAGACGGCCCCGAACAGCCAGTAATTCCGGGTCACCGGGTCACTGGAGACCCGATTGACCCGGAATCGCCGCAGATCGCTGGACTGAATTGTCCAGCGAGATCGCCAACATTGGGGGGCATAATGACCCCCCTGGGCGATATGCCGGGATGCCTGCTGAACGATTTCAGCAGGCATCCGGCTCCGGTCCCCAACCGGCTAGCGGTGGGGACCGGAATTCCCACGGGCGTATGGATACGCCCTGCGTCCTTAAGGACTCGGAATGCAGGGCGTATCCATACGCCCTGCGTCCTTAAGAGGTTAAAGCTGTTAATCGTTCCTGCTGTGACCAGTTCCTGAGGTAGAACGTTCCATAAATTCACAGTCCTCACGGTAAAGAAGGCGTGTCGTCCCTTTAGACTAAACCTTTTCTTCTCCAGACGGAGGGAGTGCCCCCTCGTCCTTTGGGGGGGGGTTTAACCTGGAACAGTTTTTCTCCATATTTTTTGTATGGGCCATTTATATACTTATATACGTTTATCATATCCCCCCTTAAACGTCTCTTCTCAAGACTAAACAATTGTAACTACTTTAATGTGAAATCGCGGCGTCCTGAACAGATGAGAGGACAGCGGTAGGCTTCTTACCTTGTCTCCCGCGGTCCAATCATCACTTTGCTGCTCCGTGCCTGAGATCCAGGCTGGAGCAGCAGAGCACCAATAACACTGATCAATGCAATGCTATGGCTTTGCATTGATCAGTGTCTGCAATCAAGGTATTGCATGTTATAGTCCCCTATGGGGGCTATAACATTGCAAAAAAAAGTGCAAAAAAGTAGTTAAAGGGGTATTCCAGTAATTCTTTTTTTATTTGACTATGCTACAGGGGCTGTAAAGTTAGTGTAGTTCATAATGTAGTGTCTGTACCTGTGTGTGATGGTTTTCTCACAATTCTTCTGTGATTTTCACTCCAATATTTATTTTCATCAGCATACAAAATGACTGTTGTCTCAGATGTTTACCAGCTTGCAATGAGGCTGAGACCTGACTAACTAGTCAGCTGATGACAGGGTGCATGTCTGCTTCAATGGGTGGAGGGATCGCTTGTTGGGAGAGAGATCAATCTGCAACAGCTATAGGCACCCCGATTGAAAACTACACTGATTTGAATAGATGCAGCTTATTTATGTTTCAGTGGGTGGGGTGGCTGATGTGTGGGAGGGAGGAAGATAGAATTGTGGGATTTGTAGTCAAAAAAAGAAAAGGCAAACAGAAAATACCAGTTCACAAACAGCTAGCCACAGTATTATGGTAATCTCACAACATAGCCATTTAGCCCCAAGACAAGTGCAGATCCTGTTCATTACTGTCTGCCAGGTACGTACTAAAATCACCTTATGGTGGATAACCCCTTTAATAAACATGATTTAAATGGGCACTGTCAGATACAAAAACTTTTGATATGTTGTAAAGCATGCAAAACCAATAGGTTTTGCAATTGATTTCATTAGAATATTTTCAGTATTTTATACTGAAAAAAAGCCAGTCAGTCAAACAACTGCCCCCCCTGCCTGCTTGGACGCATACTAGTCCTGCTGTGTCCATGCATCATGGACACACTTCCTTGATTGACAGCTGTGAGCGCAGGGCTCACACCTGGAGGAAAAATCCTCCCACTGTCAGCTTGTGTCCCGCTACTGTCAGTGAGGACAAGCTGGGAGTTGTAGTTTTGCTAATGCTAGGGGAGATGTGAGCAGACAGCATACTGAGGGAGGGGGCGGAGACCTGCACAGTGAGGCCACGCCCCTCCCTTTGAGAGGAATTCAGACTACTGAGCTAAATTAAAAAAGTAATAAAAAAATAAATAAAGGTGCTAGACACATAAAATAAAATAAAATGATCTACATGGTCAGGATTAGGTACTGATTGATATATTTAAAAATATTTTTTGTTGTTGGATCTGACGGGTACGATTTAACTCCTTCCCTAATAAAAGTTTGAATCACCCCCCTTTTCCTATTTAAAAAAAAAACAAATATGTAAATAGAAATAAACATATGTGGTATCACTGCGTACGTAAATGTCCGAACTATGAAACTATAATCTTAATTAAACCGCACGGTTAATGGCGTACACGTAAAAAGATTCCAAAGTCCAAAATTGCGTATTTTTGGTCACTTTGTATATTCTAAAAAATGTAAAAAAGGTGATCAGAAAGTCCCACCAAAACGAAAATGGTACCAATAAAAACTTCACATCATGGTGCAAAAAAAGAGCCCTCATATATCCCGTATACGGAAAAATTAAAAAGTAATAGGGGTCAGAAGATGACATTTTTAAACATACTAAATTTGATGCATGTAGTTATAATTTTTTTTAGGTACCGTATTTATCGGCATATAACACGCACTTTTTAGGCAAAATTTTTTAGCCTAAAGTCCATGTGCGTGTTATACGCCGATACAGCCCCAGGAAAGGCAGGGGTAGAGAGGCCATCGCTGCCCGCTTCTCTCCCCCTGCCTTTCCTGGGGTCTAGAGCGCTGCTGCCGGCCCTTCTCTCCCCCTTGCTATTGGCGCCGCTGCCCATTCTGTCCCCCTGACTATCGGTGCCGGCGCCCCATTGCCAGCGCCGATAGTCAGGGGGAGAGAAGCGGCGCCGACAGCCAGGGGGAGAGAAAGGGCAGCGGCACCCATTGCCGGCGCCGCTGCCCCGTTGCCTCCCCCCATCCCCGGTGGCATAATTACCTGGGTCGGGTCCGCAGGCCTCCGGCGTGCGTCCCCGGCGTCGTTGCTATGCGCTGCACGGCGCAGCGCATGACGTCAGTGCGCCGCGCCGTGCATAGCAACGACGCAGGGGACGCGCGCTGGAGGCCTGCAGCAGCGCGGACCCGACCCAGGTAATTATGCCACCGGGGATGGGGGGAGGCAACGGGGCAGCGGCGCCGGCAATGGGTGCCGCTGCCCCTTCTCTCCCCCTGGCTGTCGGCGCCGCTTCTCTCCCCCTAGCTATCGGCGCCGGCACCGATAGTCAGGGGGACAGAACGGGCAGCGGCGCCGATAGCAAGGGGGAGAGAAGGGCCGGCAGCAGGGCTCTAGACCCCAGGAAAGGCAGGGGGAGAGAAGCGGGCAGGGACGGCCTCTCTCCCCCTGCCTTTCCTGGGGGTATATCGGGGTATACACGCGCACACACGCACCCTCATTTTACCATGGATATTTGGGTAAAAAACTTTGCGTGTTATAGGCCGGTGCGTGGTATACCCCGATAAATACGGTAGTTAAATAAAATAAAACTTATATAAATTAGGTATCCTTGTAACCATATGGATCTACAGAATAAAGATATGGTGTCATTTTTAATTAAAAATGTACTGCATAGAATCGGAAGCCTCCAAAAGTATTTTTCAATTTTGCCCCACAAAATGTTTTTTCTGTTTTTTCCATAAATTTTGTGGTTAAATGATTGATGTCATTATAAAGTACAATTGGTGGCACAAAAAATAGGCCCTTACTTGGGTCTGTAGCTGCAAAATTTAAAGTGTTATGATTTTTAGAAGGTGATGAGGAAAAAACGAAGATGCAAGGGGTTAAAGCACAGCAGAGCCACAATTTCAGAGTGTTAAAATGTACCTCTAGAGTTCTTTTTCACATACTGTATGACTATGATGCAGCACTGTGCATGATAATCATTTGTCTAAATATGATTTATTTTAACCCCTTAGGGGGGTTCTCTGTGGAAAACTTTTTTTTTTTTTTATCAACTGGTGCTAGAAAGTTAAACAGATTTGTAAATTACTTCTATTAAAAAATCTTAATCCTTCCAGTATTTATTAGCTGCTGAATACTACAGAGGAAACTCTTTTCTTTTTGGAACACAGTGCTCTCTGCTGACATCTCTGTCCATTTTAGGAGCTGTCCAGAGCAGCATATGTTTTCTATGGGGATTTTCTCCTACTCTGGACAGTTCCTAAAATGGACAGAGGTGTCAGCAGAGAGCACTGTGGTCATGATGTCAGCAGAGAGCTCTGTGTTCCAAAATGAAAAGAATTTCCTCTGTAGTATTCAGCAGCTAATAAGTACTGGAAGGATTAATAATTAATTTTTAATAGAAGTAATTTACAAATCCGTTTAACTTTCTGGCACCAGTTGATTTATAAAAAAAGTTTTCCATGGAAGTACCCCTTTAACCCCTTAAGGACATAGAGTGTACCTGTACGCCCTAAACCCAGTCCCGGTGTTTAAAACGGGGTCACGGGGGCCGCATCACACGGGGTCGGTCCCAGCTGCTAATAATAGCCAGGACCCTGGGCTAACAGCGCGCGGCATCGATCGTAGTGCCGCGCGCTGTTAACCCTTCAGACGCGGCGATCAAAGTTGACCGCTACATCTGAAAGTGAAAGTAAACGCTTCCCGGCAGCTCAGTCGGGCTGATAGGGACATCACAATAAAATCGCGATGTTCCGATCAGCTGGGACGCAGGCGGAGGTCTCCTTACCTGTCTCCGCGGCGTCTGATCGTCGATTGATTGCTCCAAGCCTGAGCTACAGGCTTGAGCAATCAAGCCCCTATGGCTTTGCAGGGATCAGCATAGGAGATCAGTGTGTGCAGTGTTATAGGTCCCTATGGGAGCTATACCACTGCAAAAAAAAGGGGAAAAAAAGTTAACAACGGTCATTTAACCCCTTCCCTAATAAAAGTTTGAATCACCCCCCTTTTCCCATAAAAAAACAGTGTAAATAAAAATAAACATATGTGGTATCGCCGCGTGCGGAAATGTCCGAACTATAAAAATATATCGTTAATTAAATCTCACGGTCAATGGCGTGCACGCAAAAAAAATACTGATACAAACTTCAGAACACATCACAAAAAATGAGCCCTCATACCGGCCCGTACGCAGAAAAATAAAAAAGTTATAGGGGTTAGAAGATGAGAATTTTTAACATATAAATTTTCCTGCATGTAGTTATGATTTTTTTCCGAAGTACGACAATATCCAACCTATATAAGTAGGGTATTATTTTAACCGTATGGACCTACACAGTAAAGATAAGGTGTTATTTTTACCGAAAAATGAACTGCGTAGAAATGGAAGCCCCCAAAAGTTACAAAATTTAATTTTTTCTTCAATTTCGTCGCACAATGAATTTTCTTTCCGTTTTGCCGTGGATGTTTGGGTGAAATGACTAATGTCACGGCAAAGTAGAATTGGTGGCACAAGAAATAAGCCATCATATGGAATTTTATGTGCAAAATTGAAAGCGTTATGATTTCTAGAAGGTGATGAGGAAAAAATTTGAATGCAAAAACGGAAAAACCCTGCGTACTTAAGGGGTTGAGGACTCAGCAAATTTTCGTTTTTGCATTTTCACTTTTTCCTCCTTCCTTTCAAAAAATCAATTAAATTTTTGCACCTACAGAATCATATAAGGGCTTAATTTTTGCATCACCAATTGTGCTTTTCAATGACATCACTCATTTTATAATACAACCTGCAGCGAAACAAAAAAAAAAAAAAATATTTGTGGTGTGAAATAAAAAAAAGCCATTTTGTAACTTTTGGGGGCTCCCATTTCTAGGCAGTGCAATATTTAGTAAAAACTACACCTTATCTTCATTCTGTAGGTCCATACGGTTACAAGGATACCCAATTTATGTAGGTTTTATTTTAATACTTAAAGAAATTATAAACTACATGCACCAAAATTTGTATGTTTAAAATTGGCATCTTATGACCCCTATAACTTTTTTATTTTTCTGTGTATGGGGTGGTATGAGGGCTAATTTTTTGCACCATCATCTGTAGTTTTATAGGTACCATTTTGTTTTAATGGGACTTTTTGATTGCTTTTTATTAATATTTTTATGGTGTCTATTCAAGCATACAGTAGTGCATTTTTCTGCCCTCATAAGTGCATACTACATACCTACACCTAAGTAGTTTACTATTTTGTACCTGTTAATCTGTCAAGGGCCTAGATACTGTGAAAGTCCAGGCCAAAGTAATCACCAGCTGGTGTTTTACTAAAATAAGTTTTTTTTAAGCGTACTGTACCGCATTTTTCTACCCTCATAAGTGCATACCACATACCTACATCTAAGTAGTGTAATATTTTGTACTTGTAATCTGTCAAGGGCCTAGATACTGTGAAAGGCCAGCCAACAGTACACACCTACTGCTGTTCTAGACAAATACTGTTTTAAGCGTAATGAAGCGTATTGTACTCCCCTCATATACGCAATAAGTATGCCAGGCAGAGTAGTACCAGGAAGTGCACAGAGGAGTAGCAGAGGCCTAAATTCATCAGGTGCAGGCAGAGGTCGCAGCAGAGTAGGAAGTGTGGCAGCCGAAGTCGCAGCGAGAGGTCTGAGCTCCTGGTGTCAGCTTGCAATCATGTCATGACAAGCAATCCAGCAGCCGTGATTGATCGGTTCACTCGGTCATTCACTTCATTCCAAGTGAGGTTCACTCAAACAGCCACTTAATCCCAAGTGACATCTGACACCCCCAGTCAACAGTCGGTGGGTTTCTCAGACTCAACACTCTGTTGGCATGGCCCTCATGCAGCTGCTACCACCTCCAGGCTCTGTCATTGTGCCACCATATGGTTTCCTCATGCTAATGCTACCACCTCCAGGCTCTGTCATTGTGCCGCCATATGGTCTCCTCATGCTGATGCTGCCACCTCCAGGCTCTAATAGTGCTGCACTATTGTCTCCTCATGCTGATGCTAACACCTCCAGGCTCTGTCATTGTGCTGCTCTATGGTCTCCTCATGCTAATGCTACCACCTCCACGCTCTGTCATTGTGCCACTATATGGTCTCCTCATGCTGATGCTGCCACCTCCAGGCTCTAATAGTGCTGCACTATTGTCTCCTCATGCTGATGCTGCCACCTCCAGGCTCTCTCATTGTGCTGCTCTATGGTCTCATGCTGAAGCTACCTCCTCCACGCTCTGTCATTGTGCCACCATATGGTCTTCTCATGCTGATGCTACCACCTCCAGGCACTGTCATATAGTCTGCTCATGCTGATGCTTCTACCTCCAGGCTCTCTAATTGTGCTGCTCTATGGTTTCCTCATGCTGATGCTGCCACCTCCAGGCTCTCTAATTGTGCTGCTCTATGGTTTCCTCATTCTGATGCTACAACCTCCAGGCTCTCTCATTGTGCTGCCATGGATACTGCAAAACCTAATTAAGGTGCTGGTCCCCAGTTTCAGAAATTCCTTGCATTAGAGTCACTTTCAGGTCACTCCTGATGCCACCTCCAGGCTGTATCATTCATCCACTATGTGGTATCCTCATGCTTCAGCCACATCCAGACTATGCCATTCAGCAACTATGTGGTCTCTTCTCATGCTTCAGCCAACTCCAGGCTGTGCCATTCAGACACTATATGGTCTCCTCATGCTTCAGTCAACTCCTGGCTGTGTCATTTAGCCAATATATGGTTTACTGATGCTGCTGGGATTGGGTCTAGGCCTAAAAATTTTTTATGGTAGCATTAGCTATCCTAAATCCTCAATATAAATTTCAAATTTCATCTTTCATTCTTAGGGATTTTGAAGCCCTGCTGTCTACTCATGCTGCTCCCAACGCCAGGCTTTGCCATTCAGACACGAAATGGTCTCCTCATGCTTCAGCCAACTCCAGGCTGTGTCATTCAGCCAATATGTGGTTTACTGATGCTGCTGGGCCTAAAAATTTTTTATGGTGGCACTAGCTTCCCTAAATCTTCAATTTAAATGTCAAAATTCATCTTTTATTCTTATGGATTGTGAAGCCCTGGTGTCTACTCATGCTGCTGCCAACTCAGGGCTGTGCCATTAAGACAATATATGGTTTACTGATGCTGCTGGGCTTGGGTCTGGGCCTAAACATTTTTTATGGTAGCACTAGCTACCCTAAATCTTCAATTTAAATTTCAAAATTTGTCTTTTAATCTTAGGGATTGTGAAGCCCTAGTGTCTACTCATGCTGCTGCCAACTCCAGGCTGTGCCATTCAGTCAATATTAGGTTTACTGATGCTGCTGGGCCTGGGTCTGGGCCTAAAAAAATGTATGGTAGCACTAGCTACCCTAAATCTTCGATTTAACTTTCAAAATTTGTCTTTTAATCTTAGGGATTGTGAAGCCCTAGTGTCTACTCATGCTGCTGCCAACTCCAGGCTGTGCCATTCAGACACCATGTGGTCTCCTCATGATTTAGCCACATCCAAGCTGAGTCATTCAGCCACAATATGGTCTCCTCATGCTGCCAACACCTCCACGCTGTGTCATTCAGCCACTGTATGGTCTCCTCATGCTGCCAACACCTCCACACTGTGTCATTCAGCCACTATATGGTCTCCTCATGCTGCCAACACCCCCCACGCTGTGCCATTCAGACACCATATGGTCTCCTCATGCTTCAGCCACATCTAAGCTGTGTCATTCAGCCACTATATGGTCTCCTCATGCTGCCAACATCTCTATGCTGTGTCATTTAGCCACTGTATGGTCTCCTCATGCTGCCAACACCTCCACGCTGTGTCATTCAGCCACTATATGGTCTCCTCATACTGATGCAACCTCCAGGCTCTGTCTTTGTGCCGCTCTGCGGCAGTGATCCTAAAAACGATGCCTGTAATCTGCATGTGATACTGAATAACAGTATTATTTCACTACCCCAGCATATTCCATATGCGTGTTAGAACAAAGCAAATTGACCCCTATTGAGGATCTCTGCAGTCCAGAAATATCTGTTTTTAATATAGATTTGCTGCAAGTAAATTTGTATCGAACCGAATTCAAAAGTTTGCTCATCTCTAATCATATTGTTACTGACCATATCCTGTATTCCGAGATCAAAAGTATAAATAATATCAATATACAAGGAGGAAATATCACCCCCCCCCCCCATACAGTGGCCAGATAGAGATAGATACCAGCTACCCACAGGCTCTACAGACCTTATGTGATCATACAGTTTCATCAGGGGACTAGCAGGTGACATCTTCTCTAATTGGAGTTGGTCACTTTCCTTTATCTTCTCTATCCAGTGCCATGACTATTTCTTCCAGCCACTTGTCTCCACAGAACCTGCCAGATAAACATTTTAAGCTCCTTTCTCCAGCACAATGCCTGCCTATTTACAAACTCCCCATGGGTATTGCTCCATACTGTCATAGTGCACGCATGGTGCCCCAATATAGTTGTAAGCCCAGGCCATCTGTGCCCCCTCTGTGCATATATATATATATATATATATATATATATATATATATATATATAGTTGTAGGGCCGCCACTGTGCCCTCTTGCTCCCTATATAGTTGTAGGGCTCCCTTTGTGCCAGCTTGCCCATATATATATAGTTGTACAGAGGTGGCCCTACAACTACATGTATAGGCAAGCTGGCACAGATGGGGCCCTACAACTATATATATATATATATGTGGAAGCCCTTTGGGGTGTATGGTAGGGATGGTATGTTGTTGGTATTTAAGGGGTTAATATTAACCCCGTCACTCGTGACGCCAGGGTGAGGGCTGGTATGCTGAATCTATGTTCCAGCCTATCGCCGCCCTTCCCAGAAGCGATATGTGCAATGAAATGACTGAAGGTCCACAAGCAGATTTAACTTGAATGTGAATAACTTTACTGCAGTGCTTGCAATATCCAATGCGTAGTAACAGTCTCATATAACAGTTCTTAGGTTGCTTAGCGACTGGCAGAAGTTGCAGAACCTGCATTAAACTTATAGTCTCTGAAATTAGGGAGTGATGTGCAGATCCGTCCGGATTTAGGGGAAATATTGGGTCCGGTGATACTGCAGAGTGCTTAGGGGAGGACACACTTTATAATTTAGATCATTCAGCCGTTGCCGCAAGGCTCAGGCCTAACTCACTGCGATTACTGCTATACAGGTCTTACTTGCTTGCTATCCTAGAAACAAGAGAGAGATAAGATGGCCGCCGCTCCCTTATATGGGCAGGGGACGTGGCGATTTTGATTGGTCCGAACGTCTGCCATTCAATTTACACAGTATCATGGGATTACTTACATCACAGGATCTATATACATTGCAAAAACCCAAAATGAGGCTAGAGATACCAAAGTGAGGCCTGGAACGTATCCAGAATGAGGCTTGGAATGCATCACATGACCCGAAGGCCCTGCAACACCATGGAAACAAGTAATTAACCATTTATATGCAGAAATAATACTATATACATTATTCTATGTTCTATGGAGAAATTAGGAATCTATACACTATAATAGAGGCGACTAGGGGCAGACTGACTAACAGATATTACTAAGTCCTAGGGACTCTGGCTACGGGGACCCATAGATAAATAAGTACCGTATGAAATGCAGTACTGGGACACCACATATATATATATATATATATATATATATATATATATATATGTATATATATGTATATATATATATATATATATATATATATATATATGGGCAAACTAGCATAGAGGGGGATCTACAACTATATTGTATGGACAGGCTGGCACAAAAGGGGCCTTACAACTATATGGGGGCAAGATGGCACAGAGAAGGCCATTTCATATATATATATATATATATATATATATATATATATATATATATATATATATATATATATATATATAGCAAAATTGTAGAGCAGCACTCCCGAGTCAGAACAGCAGTAAATGGGTGCAGGCAGTCTCAGGGATCACACCGGTCTCACACCAGCTTAAAGTGCAAAGAAGTGATTTATTCCAGAAAATACAGGCAATGTTTCTGTGGCCTCACACCACCATTTTCAAGCTTGAAAATGGTGGTGTGAGGCCACAGAAACGTTGCCTGTATTTTCTGGAATAGATCACTTCTTTGCACTTTAAGCTGGTGTGCTGCAGTCGCCTTCAATTGTAAATATATATATATATATATATATATATATATATATATAAATGTATACATATACAGAGAGAGAGAGAGAGAGAGAGAGAGAGACAAGCTGTACAATTATATAGGGGGCAAGGCAAGATGGCACAATGATGTATGATGTAAAGTTATTGGGCCCCTTCTGTGCCAGGTTGGTCCCTGTGGTTGTATTAGGGCCTCAGACATTACTGCCCCAGCTCAGATATATACATGCTTTTGTTCTCCACTGCTCTTCTGGTCCAGTGTCTGGACCTACTGCTAAGGTCTATAGCGGTAGGTCCCGACCGTGAACCAGAGGAGCAGGGTGCTAGTTACCATTCTTCAAGTTTGCCAGACTTGACTCCTCTAGGGACCTGGAGGCGACAGCAGGAGCGTCTAGCTCCTACTGCTCTTCAACTCCGGTGCCGCACTGCACGACATCACGTATGATATTCCTTTGGCACGCCCCTGTGCTACCTCCTGCTTTCTTAAAGTGGCAGTGGACCTGGCGAAGGTACGTATCTCCATCCCCATTAGTGGGGTGACAGTAAAGTGGAGGCTGCCGGCCTGGTCCCAAGCTTGTCGGTGGGCGATCTTGATCGCTGGGCCAGGCCCCCCTACTGGAGTACGAGCCATACCCCCCTGACAGTGGCCCTGAGTATTTTTTTGTCACATGTGATAGTCATGGTATGTGGAGAATATATGCCCCTTGTATCCTCATATTATTGGTAATGTAGGTCCTGTTGGTCAGTACGATGGTTATATGTAAAGGGATAATATTTTTGCCTTGTATACTAGTATTATTCTTCAGTAGCTTTATGACTATACCACATATCGCCAAAATACTATTTCCCAGCCCTGTATAGAAGGACCAACATTTCATCATTCCTACAATAAGTGAAAACATCCCAAGACCTATTATTTTGTTGTCTTTATTGCCCCAGTATTGCATTCCCTATTCTTGGATCTGCAGACAGGAAGGTTGTAACTGTATATTGGAGCACTTTACATTTTAAAAGTAATGATGTTATTGAAGGTTTGGTATAAATGATGGTTTGTATGAGAAGTGACATCTTTGTCAATAATCTTCGCTTATCCACTTTCAGGAATTGATTTCTCTGCCTTTTCTCATTATGCATTTAAAAGTGGCAGTAAGTAATTCTTACTAAGTACTCCGTCAGCTGTAAAATCTTCACTTCTATCTCCTGGGGGTATCTCCACCATCTCTAACAAGGTTAGATGCATTAAACGTAAGTATAGGAAGCTGTATCTAGACTTGACTCCTGTTAGTAATAAGTTGTGGTCATGGTCAGGCTACTGTTCCCTTTCTTGGACGTTACATTTCACACATTTTATATGTTGCCAGTGGTGCTTGCTTTCTCTGCCATCTGAAGCTTATGGTTTATGTCATAGGATTAACACATTAGACATTGAGAGCAGGATTTCACAGTGGTACCTCACACTCACAATAGACATGGTACAAATACAAAGCTTACCGGACCACATGTACTAAGGCTAGCATTTTTGGTCCTAAAGGAGGCACTAAAGAGAGCTACACCAAAAATGGTTCAGGATCTTGTAGGTTAGAATGTCATCCCGTAGTTCACAGGAAGTCATCTCACCCAAGACAGCCACTTCCTGTGACACATTTTTGACTGTGATTGTAAGTCAGGAAGGTGATAACATGACCCAGTTTCACTAATGAAACACATGGCTGCAGCATGCTAGAATGAAACCAGGACTAGTGAAGGTGAGTGTGCTCAATAGGAGTGAAAAACAAAACAAACTGGGGTGCCTCTTTAGCTCCTTAGCGGCGCAGCAGGTTATGACAAGGATGTCACCAATTTTCATTTTTGTATTTTAGTTTTTTTCTGTTTGCCTTTTAAGAGCCAAGAGGAAGAAGGTGGTGGGCAACACGCGATACCATACAGAAAAAAAAGACAATACTGGTCTGAGACCAATCGCTAAACTGCTCACCTTTTGGAGCGTCAGTAAAGCATGGAGCTGTAGACAATCCAGAAACAAAATTCAAGGGCTCCAGCTCCACAAAAAATTGTAGTAAATAAATTCAAATTTTTATTACATATTGCTTTAAAATCCAAGAAGGACAAAGACAAACATAATGTGCTCTGGTGAGTTAAAAACCCACATCCACCATCGCGTTTCGAACAATAATGTTCTTAGTCATGGCATGAGACCCACACACTCATGGTTTTATATACTAAGGTGTTCACCGTTTTTGCAAGCTGCAGACAATCCTTCACATCACTAGGGGCGTAAGTCGTATCCAAAGGGTAAAAGTGATGAACTGCTCAAGTATGTCTCCAGATCTAAACCCTATTGAGCATCTGTGGGGTATCCTCAAATGGAATGTGGGGGAGCGCAAGGTCTCTACCATCCACCAGCTCCTTGATGTCTTCATGGTGAAGTAGCGAAGAAGACTCCAGCGACAACCTGTGAAACTCTGGTGAACTCCATGCCCAAGAGGCTTAAGGCAGTGCTGAAAAATAATGGTGGCCACACAAAATATTGACACTTTGGGGCCAATTCGGACATCTCCACTTAGGGGTGTACTCACTTTTCTTCCCAAAGTTTAGACATTAATCGCTGTGTGTTGAGTTCTTTTGAGGGACACAACAATAAACACTGTTATACAGGCTGTACACTAACTTTACATTGTAGCAGAGGGGCATTTCTTCAGTGTTGTCACATGAAAAGAAATAATACAATATATACAAAAATGTAAGAGGTGGACTCAGTTATGTAAGAAATATATATACACAGCTAAAAGTACTTGTTGTAAGGGAATTACAGTGGTCCCTCAACATACGATGGTAATCCGTTCCAAATGGACCATCGTTTGTTGAAACCATCGTATGTTGAGGGATCCGTGCAATGTAAAGTATAGAACAGTGGTCTACAACCTGTGGACCTCCAGATGTTGCAAAACTACAACACCCAGCATGCCCAGACAGCCAATGGCTGTCCGGGCATGCTGGGAGTTGTAGTTTTGCAAAATCTGGAGGTCCGCAGGTTGAAGACCACTGGTATTGGAGGTTATACTCACGTGTCCCCGACGCTCCAGACCGTCATCGCTCATCACGGCTGCCCTGGATGTCGCCTTCCATCGCTGTTGCTGCGTCCCCGAGGTGTCCCCAACGCTCCTCTGCAAGGCCTCTGCTTCCCCGGCATCCTCGCTCTCCATCGCTGCCATCAAGTCGCTACGCACGCCGCTCCTATTGGATGATGAGACGGCATGCACAGCGACGTGATGATGACGATGGAGAGCGCTGATGATGCAGGGGATCCCGAAGAGGTTGCGCCGGAGCACCGAGAACAGGTAAGTGATCGTCAGCGGACCACACGGGGCACCGTAAATGGCTATCTGGTGGCAGCTGAAGCAGTCTGCGCTGCCGGATAGCCGTTTATGCGATGGCCCCGACATACAAAAGTATCGTATGTTGATGCCTTCAACAAGCGATGGCCTCTGAGAGGCCATCGTATGTTGAAATGATCGTATGTCAGAGCCATCGTAGGTCGGGGGGTCACTGTAATAGTAAAAAATACTGTATGGAAATGAGAAGACTACCATATCCATGGAAGCACAGCAATGTAACGGTGAATCCCTGGAGGGGGTTAACTCCATCTGCTTCTTGTCTAATCAGATAATTGTCGCTATTTGGAGGCACAGATGCACTATATCGTCCTGTCATATTTGGAATCAGTATCATCTAAAATATTTCAGTGCCTTGTTACTGAAGCCATTGAGAGCTTCATTTATCACCTCATCGCTGGTGAACATGGATATACTTATTAGCACACTGAGAGAATCCTGGGTTTTAATTTCCTGTTTGGATGACTATTGTAACTAATACTGTTTCTTTCAGCTGTTTCCTCTTTTCTTCTGCAGCTCCTTTTCTGGCATTTCTTAATTATAACAGCACAAGAATGTGTCCCCCGTGACTAAATAAATAAATAAATAAAAAGAATTTACAAATTAAAATGTAAATCTATATAGATAAAGAGTGTAAACCCTTTATAGATATTACCCTGAGCCCTATGGTCTATCAGAAGAACCTATTGTCAAAGCCCTTACACAGACATAGGCTTTCCAAGTGGGGCAGCCCCAGATTGGGGTAGGGATAATCAGTGCCCCCCTTTCCCTGTTCTGATGAAATCTGAGGTCCAAAAATCTGGGCAAATCTCTGGTTTATTTTAGAGTTAGTAATATCAACAAAACATTACTACTTCTCCTTGCTAAAGCCAATAAAAAGACCACATTTCTCTTCTGAACTATACAGGGAAGCTATTCCCCCTTATTCCCCTTATTTCCAACCGCAGGGAACACCACTGATCATGAGAATGGAGGTCAATTGTTCCCCAACTGAGTGGAGTATCAGTGCACATGCAGCACAGGCCTTGCTATGGCCGTTTTCATTTGGGGGAGGGAGGATACCCAGCATTTTCAGGATTTATTAGGGTCCTGGTGATTGGACCCCCACATATCAGCCAGTTATCCCCAGTCCTTTGGTCTGTCCTCTTGTTTTTACACAATTTATTGTGCTGTAAATTTGACGTTATCTTTATTCAGTAGGTTGATACAATCCCAAAATTGTTATATGTTTTGTTTAAACTATACACTTAAGGGTGGAATTCCATTTTTATTTTTTTTTGGCGGGGGGGGGGGGAACACCAAGACAAATGCCAATTCTGCTGCATGGTGTTTTTTCGGATGTTTTTCCACCTTGGTGTTTTTTTTTTTTTTTTATTCTTTTGCCGTTTTTTCACTCTTTTTTGGTGTTTTTCAGCTCTTTGGCGGTTTTGCTAAATCGCAGCATGTTGAGCCTATGGCGTTTTTTTCCCCTGAAATAGTAGTGTTTTTCTCCCATAGAAGTCTATAGGAGTGAAAAAACACCATGTGGGTTTTAACTTTGGTGTTTTTTCAGGCGTTTTTTTATTCTCTTTTGGACTTTAGCGATCCAAAAAAGTGATGGAGATAAATTTTTTTAAATAAAATTTCGTAGGGTACCATTAAAAAAAAAATAGTAAAAAAGATACAGTACCTGTGTTTCCTCTTTCTAACCTTACTCTCTCCCCACCTGTTGGTTTCCAGTGCAGCTACCTCACTTGGTTTTTCTATGCTCTCTCGCTATATATCACCATCCACGGGGTTGACCGCTGCCTCATTTAACCTGAGATGTCTTCTTCCTTTTCCATTGTGCTTGTAGTATCTGAGCAGCTTTTACCAAGTCTGCGAGTTCCACTGCATTGGACATACCTTGTTTATGGTCTGTATGATTGTGTTTTTGTTCCAATAAACATTTTTTGTGAATATAAAAAAAATAAAGAATATAAAAAATAAAAAAAAATTAATTAAAAAAAGATACAGTAGTGATGGAAAAAATTGTATTTAATGAATGAGTTGTATTAAATGAATTAAATGAATCCTTTTTATAGCAAATTTTTTTATAAATTTTTAAACAGGGTTCAATTTATGTGGGCAGGCAGGGCACTAAAAATAAAGCCAACAATAATAAAAATGTAGTGTGTGTATTTTTCACTTCCGTTCCATGATGGGAGTAGTAGTTCCTGTACTAATTTACAGATCACTCGGGTCTGTTGCGATCCTCCTGTATAATTTATAGATGTGGCTGGCCGCTCTTCTATGGTCCCCTGCACTGCCGTATATATACACATATTCATATTTCCCCGCAAAGAGCTGTGATTGGCCAGATGGTTCCAGCCAATCACAACAATATGAATAGGTGTGTATATATATATATATTATATATATACATACATATATATATACATACATACACACACACACACACACACACACACACACACACACACACACACACGTCATCGCAGGGGACCATAGAAGAGCGGCTGGCCACCCACATCTATTCATTATACAGTAGGATCACAACTGATGTCCGGAGTGACATTCGCTGTGATCTTTCCTTAACTGCAGGTACTACTACTCTAAACATTGTGCACACTCTGCTCAATGCTGGGAGCTGTATTACCTGCATTAATAGACAGATCGAAACAGGTGTCAGAAGTTACACTCGCT
The DNA here is from genome assembly GCF_029499605.1 of Hyla sarda. Lineage (NCBI taxonomy): Eukaryota > Metazoa > Chordata > Amphibia > Anura > Hylidae > Hyla > Hyla sarda. Next base: position 67,303,558 of record NC_079194.1, on the reverse strand, counting down.
GCGATCTGTCTATTAATGCAGGTACTACAGCTCCCAGCATGGAGCAGAGTGTGCTCCATGATGGGAGTAGTAGTACCTGCAGTTAAGGACAGATCACAGAGGATATCACTCCTGACATCCGCTGTGACTGTCATTTCTATTGCAGAGATACGGAGCTGCTCTATACAGCGCTTGCATCTCTGCTCTGTACTATGTCCGTCCAGTGATGTGAATAGAACATCACTCATTCATATTTCCCGCTGAGAGCTGTGATTGGCTGCAACCATCCGGCCAATCCCCACTCTGGGTGGAAAATATGAATGAGTGATGTTCTATTCACATCACTGGATGGAGTATAGTGCAGAGATGTGAGCGCTGTATAGAGCCGCTCCGCATCTCTGCTATATTATGGACAATCGCATCGGGTGTCAGGACTGACACCCGGGGCGATATGTCTATTAATACAGGTACTACTACTCCCATCATGGAACATTCTGTTCCATGCTGGGAGTAGTAGTACTACCTAAAAAGTGTTAAAAAAATAGAGAAAAAAAGTGAAACACACATACACACCTTATTAAAAATTAATTAAAAGTTCATTATAAAAAAAAATGTCCTTAAACAAATTTTTTCCCATCCCTACTGCATCCTTAAATGCCAGAAAAAATGCCAGAAAAAACGTCAGATGCAGGACATTGCACTAGCGTTTATTCTGTCTTTTTTTTCAGTGGAATCCTAGCCTCAAAAAAAAAAAAAAAAATGCTTTATATTCCCATATTCTGATACACATAACTTTTTTAGTTATCTGCATATGGAGCTTTGTTAGGACTCAATTTGTCTGACATGAAGTCCAGTTTTTATTATTTTGAGGTAAATACAACTTTTTTTTTATGTCTTTTTATTCATTTTATGGGATGTGATGTGACAAAAAAATACACCTAGCAGGATCAGTAAAAAATTTTTTGAAATGTTTGAACAATTTTTTTAAATTTAGAATTGATTTGAATGTTTAATATTGGAGGGGTTTATCCCCTTAAGGACCGAGCCCTTTTTCACCTTAAGGACCAGAGCATTTTTTGAACATTTGACCACTGTCGCTTTAAATATTAATAACTCTGGAATGCTTTTATTTTTTATTCTGATTCCGAGAATGTTTTTTCGTGACATATTCTACTTTAACTTAGTGGTAAAATTTTAAGGTAACTTGCATCCTTTCTTGGTGAAAATTCCCCAAATTTGATGAAAAAAATTTAAATTTAGCATTTTTCTAACTTTGAAGCTCTCTGCTTCTAAGGAAAATGGATATTCAAAATATTTTTTTTTGGGGTTCACATATACAATATGTCTACTTTATGTTTGCATCATAAAATGTATGAGTTTTTACTTTTGGAAGACACCAGAGGGCTTCAAAGTTCAGCAGCAATTTTGAAATTTTTCACAAAATTTTCAAACTCACCACTTTTCAGGGACCAGTTCAGTTTTGAAGTGGATTTGAAGGGTCTTCATATTAGAAATATCCCATAAAAAGACCCCATTATAAAAACTACACCCCCCCCCCAAAGTATTCAAAATGACATTCAGTAAGTGTATTAACCCTTTAGGTGTTTCACAGGAATAGCAGCAAAGTGAAGGAGAAAATTAAAAATCTTCATTTTTTACTCGCATGTTCTTGTAGACCCAATTTTTGAATTTTTGCAAGGGGTAAAAAGGAGAAGATTTTTACTTGTATTTGAAACCCAATTTCTCTTGAGTAAGCACATACCTCATATGTCTATGTTAATTGTTCAGTGGGCGCAGTAGAGGGCTCACAAGGGAAGGAGCGACAAATGGTTTTTGGGGGACATGTCACCTTTAGGAAGCCCCTATGGTGCTAGGACAGCAAAAAAAACACATGGCATATCATTTTGGAAACTAGACCCCTCAGGGAACGTAACAAGGGTTAAAGTGAACCTTAATACCCCACAGGTGATTCACAACTTTTGCATATGTAAAAACAATTTTTTTTTTTTACCTAAAATGCTTGGTTTCCCAAAAATTTTACATTTTTAAAAAGGGTAATAGCAGAAAATACCCCCCAAAATTTGAAGCCCAATTTCTCCCGATTCAGAAAACACCCCATATGGGGGTGAAAAGTGCTCTGCTGACGCACTACAGGTCTCGGAAGAGGAGTCACATTTGACTGCAAATTTTGCTCTGGGGGCATGCCGCATTTAGTAAGCCCCTATGGTGCCAGGACAGCAAAAAAAATAAAACACATGGCATACCATTTTGGAAACTAGACCCCTCGGCAAACGTAACAAGGGGTTAAGTGAACCTTTATACCCCACAGGTGTTTCATGACTTTTACATATGTAAAAAAAAAAAATTTTTTTTTACCTAAAATGCTTGTTTTCCCAAAAATTTTACATTTTTAAAAAGGGTAATAGCAGAAAATACCCCCCAAAATTTGTAACACAATTTCTCCCGAGTACGGCGATAACCCATATGTGACCCTAAACTGTTGCCTTGAAATACGACAGGGCTCCAAAGTGAGAGCGCCATGCGCATTTGAGGCCTAAATTAGGGACTTGCATAGGGGTGGACATTGGGAATCACTGGCGTAGAATACCCCTAACAGGGTGCCTCCAGCTGTTGTAAAACTCCCAGCATGCCTGGACAGTCAACGGCTATCTGGCAATTCTGGGAGTAGTTGTTTTGCAACAGCTGGAGGCTCCATTCTGGAAACCGTGGCGTACCAGACGTTTTTCATTTTTATTGGGGAGGGGAGGGGGGGCTGTGTAGGGGTATGTGTATATGTAGTGTTTTTTACTTTTTATTTTATTTTGTGTTAGTGTAGTGTTTTTAGGGTACAGTCACATGGGCAGGGTTCCACAGTAGTTTCTCGCTGGCAGCTTGAGCTGCGGCAGAAAATTTGACGCAGCTCAAACTTGCAGCCGGATACTTACTGTAAACCTTCGCCCATGTGAGTGTACCCTGTACGTTCAAATTGGGGAGAGGGGGGGGGGGGGGGAACATCCAGCTGTTGCAACACTACAACTCCCAGCATGTACGGTCTATCAGTGCATGCTGGGAGTTGTAGTTTTGCAACAGCTGGAGGCACACAGGTTGTGAAACACCGAGTTTGGTAACAAACTCAGTGTTTTGCTACCAGTGTGCCTTCAGCTGTTGCAAAAGCTACAACCCCCAGCATGAACGGACAGAGGAAGGGCATGCTGGGTCTTGTAGTTATGCAACAGCCGGAGGCATACTACTTTGGCTGGGGATGCTGGGGATTGTAGTTATGCAACAGCTGGAGACACACTGGTTTGCTACTTAACTCAGTGTGCCTTCAGCTGTTGCAAAACTACAACTCTCAGCAGTCACCGACAGCCAACGGGCATGCTGGGAGTTGTAGTTATGCAACAACTAGATGCACCACTACAACTCCCAGCATACATTTTAGCTGATTGTGCAAGCTGGGAGTTGTAGTTATACAACAGCTGAAGGTACACTTTTCCATAGAAAAATGTGCCTCCAGCTATTGCAAAACTACAAGTCCCAGCATGCCCATAAGGGCATGCTGGGAGTTGTGGTGGTCTGCCTCCTGCTGTTGCATAACTACAGCTCCCAGCATGCCCTTTTTGCATGCTGGGAGCTGTTGCTAAGCAACAGCAGGAGGCTGTCACCTCCTGCTGCTGCTCCACGATGCCGCCGCACATGTCAGTAACTTGCCGCAGCCGCCGCTCCTGGGGCCCCGATCCCAACAGGGACGCCGGGGATCGGGGTCCCCAGCACCGGGGGTCTTCTGCCCGTTCATGTCCTCCGGAAGAGGGGCGGAGCGGGTTGCGGGAGTGACACCCGCAGCAGGCGCCCTGATTGGTCGGCCGGGAAACCGGCCGACGAATCAGGGCGATCGTGAGGTGGCACCAGTGCCGCCTCACCCCTGCTGGCAATGGCTGTTCAGAGACGTCAGAGACGGCCCCGATCAGCCAGTAATTCCTGGTCATCGGGTCACTGGAGATCCGATTGACCCGTAATCCGCCGCAGATTGCTGGACTGAATTGTCCAGCGATCTGCGTCCATCGCCGACAGGGGGGGACATAATGACCCACCTGGGCGATATGCCGGGATGCCTGCTGAACGATTTCAGCAGGCATCCGACACCGGCTCCGCTCCAGCTAGCGGCTGGGGCCGGAAATGTGCAGGGCGTATCCATACGCCCTGTGTCCTTAAGGACTTGGAAACGGGGGCGTATGGATACGCCCTGTGTCCTTAAGGGGTTATTTGTTAATTTTGACAACAACATTTAAACAGTTAATAGCCAGGATCGGAGATCACTCTGTGACGGCCATTACCAGAGACTCTAATCTGCTGAAGGAAGCTGGGAACCGCTTTGGTATGGAGCAGGATCGGGACTTAACCCTTTCATGACCCAGCTAGTTTTGGCCTCCATGACCCAGTCCGTTTTTTCAAATCTGACATGTGTCTCTTTAAGTGGTAATAACTTTGAACTGCTTTTACCTGGCAAAGTGATTCAGAGATTGAGACATATTGCACTTTATATAAGTGGTACATTTTTGTTGATACATGAAGCGATTTTTGTGAAAATTGGGAAAATTTTCATTTCTCTATGTTTGAAACTCTCTACATGTAAGAGAAATAGTCATGCTACATAAATTTAGTTATTAATTCAAATCCACAACATGTCTACTTTATGCTGGCATCATTCTTTTACTTTTTTTACGACATTAGAAGGCTTATATTATTATGAGCATTATTTCAATTTTTCTACAAAAGTTCAAAATCTAATTTTTTGGGGGGAGAACAATAAAATGTTGAATATATATTTGTATATACATACATATATATAAATATATAATATACATATTGTGGGAAGTGTCAGGGATCGCCCTTTGCTGAGGGAAAGGGACACGTGTCTGTCTTTATCCAAATCAGGCAAACAGCAGCAAGTTCATGCAATCTGACTCTTGGTCAGGTTTATTAGAAAGGTTGCAAGCCAAATAAAAATAACAATACAGGAACAAAAGAAAAACCTTGCCTGTCCGGCACTAACTATACAAGTGATGACCCTCACTACCAGCTGGAGAGCTTCTCTCTGCCAGCTAACAAAAATACTTTCAGCAACCTTTACTCACATGACAGGCGTTCTGTGTCCTCAGCCAGAGAGAGAGATCTGACCTCCTGGCTTCTCTTTTACATCCACCCTCTCATTCACCTTAATCAATCACCTGGCAGGTGAGAGGCTCTGGAGTTACCTCACATAGGAAAGGAACCTGGGAGAAATATACCTGCCTTCCACAACCAAACCTGCATGAGTGTCACAATATATAAATATCTACACTTATGTATATACATATAGGAGAAAATCCTCATAGAAAACATATGCTGCTCTGGACAGTTCCTAAAATGGACAGAGATGTCAGCAGAGAGCACTGTGGTCATGATTAGAGATGAGCGAACTTACAGTAAATTCGATTTGCCATGAACTTCTCTGCTCGACAGTTGCTGACTTATCCTGCATAAATTAGTTCAGCATTCAGGTGCTCCGGTGGGCTGGAAAAGGTGGATACAGTCCTAGGAAAGAGTCTCCTAGGACTGTATCCACCTTTTCCAGCCCACGGGAGCATCTGAAAGCTGAACTAATTTATGCAGGATAAGTCAGCAACTGTCGAGCAGAGAAGTTCGTGGCAAATCTAATTTACTGTAAGTTCGCTCATCTCTAGTCATGATGTCAGCAGAGAGCTCTGTGTTCCGAAAAGAAAATAATTTCCTCTGTAGTATTCGGCAGATGACAAGTACTGAAGGATCAAGATTTTTTAATATAAGTAATTTACAAATCGGTTTAACTTTCTGGCACCAGTTGATTTAAAAAAAAAAAAAAAAAAAGTTTTCCACTGAAGTACCCCTTTAATGGGTGCAGGCTGGTTGAGACAGTCCCAGTCGCAGACTGTATAAGGATATCCAACACAAGGGTCCAGCAGCACACCAGAGAATTTGCAAACAGGATGTTTTTATTATCCCATGTTCAGATACAACATTTCAGCAGTATCACACTGCCTTTCTCAAGCATAGTACAATGGGTATCAGTGCTCACATCAGGTGAACAATCAAATGCTCAATCATACAAAATCACAAAATACACACAAATAGATCAAAAAGTGCATCTTAAAAATTGAATGTTCATATAAAGTGCTTCCTCAGTTTACACAATCAAAAATGTGATTATAAATATTTCCATATAATATTGCATAAAACGATGTGTACAAATAATTATCGTGCAGGTGTACATAGTGAGTGTAATTAAAAACAAACAAAAGTGGGAGGGCAGACTGCAATGACTCACCAGTATATAGTATGTATAGCACGCCATAGCGATGTATGTCTGCAGGAGACGCCGAAGTCATGTGACTCCGCGCTCATGTGACCAGCGCCCCTGCATCACCAATGTAAGTGTGAAGCCCGATAACTGCATTATAGCCGCGCATGCGCAAAAATGCACATGATCACAGCGGCCATTATGCAACAGGGCAAATGTGAGTAATGGTGTATTATACTAAAGGGCATTAGCACACCGAGGACGCGCACAGATGCACGTGATCACGGCGGTCATCATGCAACAGGGAAGATATAATATAATAGTGCTGAAGGGCATAATGAATGTATAATAAATGTCACTTGAATATTGTAGTGTTGAGCGGCATAGGCCATATTCGAATTCGCGATATTACGGGAATATATGGCCGAATATTCGTCATATATTCGCTAAATTCGCATATTCGTAATATTCACGTTTTATTTTCGCATATGGGAACATTTGCATAAGCGAAAATTCGCATATACTAAAAATTAGCATATGTGAAAATTAGCATTAACAAAAATTTGCATATGCGAAAATTAACATATGCAAATTTTCACATGCGAAAATTCGTACGCCAGTCTCACACAGTAGTATTAGAGCCTTCTTTACACCACACAAGCTGGAAGCAGAGAGGGATGATCACTGTGATGTGTACTGTGAAAAAAAAAAAAAAGAAAAAAAATACTATATTCGCAATTGCGAATATATAGTGCTATATTTGCGAATATTCGCGAATTCATGAATGTGCGATATTCGCAAATAAAATTTGCATTGCGAATATTCGCGAGCAACACTAAAATATTATAGTAATGACAATCTACTTGAGGGGGCACAGTGTAGAACCATATTACCAGTTATGTAAAGACATGTAAAGATGTGTTATATAAAATGAAAAAATGAAAAAGCGTGCATGTTCTAATTATGAGTTTGAACACTGGCATAAAAGGTGAAAAAGTTAAAAATTGAAAAAATGATGAAGTCTTAAATAAAAAAAGCAAAAAATGGGAGAAAAGATTCTTTAGATACATATAAAGGTGAGATATAACCTCTGTTACAGAATTAAATGAGAAGTAATGACCCATAAGCGTCAATGTGCATAGATATATAGTGAAAAGATATATGTGCCATACATCCATGTGTACAGAAGGCCTCAGTCTATATATACGTGTTAATGAGTGCATACATCTGTTTGCCCTTGGTAATAAAAATTAGGATATAGTGACATCGTAAAAAGTGTCATATATTGTACAGACTATAAAGTACAAATCTATATATATAAAACTCAAAGTGTGTGTGTGTGTGTGTGTGTGTGTGTGTGTGTGTATGTTCCACAAAAACTTCCAAACGGCTAAAGATATTAAAATGAAACTTGGCACACATGTTACTTATACGTCAACAACAAACATAGGATAGGTGATTTAACCCTTACTCACCCCCATTTGCCAGGGGTGGGGTTTATGTTTAAAGTCCCATACAAGTCTATGGGAAATATGTTACTGCATAACTTCCAAATGGCTGGAGATATTTCCATAATACTTGGTCACATGTTACTTATATGTCCACTTAAAATATAGGATAGTTAATTTAACCCTTAACTACCGTACCCACATTTGTGAGGGTCGGGGGTTTTGTTTAAATTCCCATGCAAATCAATGGGAAATGTAAGTTCTCACATAACTTCTGTACGGCTGGAGATATTTCAATACCTGGTACACATATTACAGGTTGGGATATGAGGACAGGATGGGAGGTCGAGATAGGAGGTCAAGATAGGAGGATGGCAATACGGGATCTCGTAGAAGCTTTTTAATTATGGAATCTAAAGATTATCACTACCTAGTTAAGAGAGGCATTCTCTGAAAAGACATTAGTCCCCACCATGTATATTGTAACAATACCTAGATAGTTACATGACTGGCAGTCTGTTACAAAGAGAGTATTTTCTACACATACTATGCTATGGGCAAATTATTATGCAACTCTCCTGTTAAATGATTATTGTGTTTTTGTTATAATGCACATTATTCTAAAACTGAATAAACTTTTATTTGGAAAAAAAAAGATAGGAGGATGGGATGGTCGGGATAGGAGGTGGAGATAGGAGGTGGAAATAGAAGGTCGGGATAGGAGTCTGGGATAGGAGGTCGAGATAGGAGGTCGAGATAGGAGTCTGGGATAGGAGGTCGAGATAGGAGGTCGGGATAGGAGGACGGGATAGGAGGACGGGATAGGAGGACGGGATAGGAGGTCGGCATAGGAGGTGGAGATAGGTTGGGATAGGAGGACAGGATAGGAGGTCGAGATAGGAGGACAGGATGGTCGGGATAGGAGGACGGGATAGGCGGCCGGGATAGATGGTCGAGATGGGAGGTCGGGATAGGAGGTCGGCATGGGAGGTTGAGATGGGAGGTTGGGATAGGAGGTTGTCATAGGAGGACGGGATAGAATGTCGAGATAGGAGGACGGGATAGGAGGATGGGATAAGAGTTCGAGATAGGAGGACGGGATAGGAGGACGGGATATAAGAACGGGATAGGAGGACGGGATAGGAGGACGGGATAGGAGGACGGGATAGGAGGACGGGATAGGAGGACGGGATGGTCGGGATAGGAGGTCGGGATATGAGGAGGGGATAGGAGGACGGGATAGGAGGACGGGATAGGAGGACGGGATAGGAGGACAGGATAGGAGGACGGGATAGGAGGACGGGATAGGAGGACGGGATAGGAGGTCAGCATGGGAGGTTGAGATGGGAGGTCGGCATAGGAGGTTGAGATAGGAGGACGGGATAGGAGGTCGAGATAGGAGGACGGGATAGGAGGACAGGAGAGGAGGTCGAGATAGGAGGATGGGATAGGAGGACGGGATAGGAAGTTGGGATAGGAGGTCAGGGTATGAGGAGGGGATACGAGGACGGGATATGGGGTTGGGATATGACAACAATATATGGGGATGGGATTTGAAGTCAAAAGCTGCCTCCTTTGTTTATTTTCCTCCCCAACAAGGATAAGGAAGGAAAAATCGGGAAATGCCGTATACTCAGCTAGTATATGAATAAAAATAGTGTGCAATATATAAAGATATTGTATGATAGTGACCTATTTAAAGAAGAATAGCTCTGAATACTTAATGAAGATTGTAACAAATTATTTAATAAAATCAAGACAAACATACATAATCCTTCCATATTGTAATAATGAGACAATTTCACAAAAATTGTAAACATTGTAACTGGTGAGTCATAGCAGCTACTGCCATATTCTTAAGAACATCAAGATCAGTATATCGATATGATCTGAAAAAACAAGAGAAAAATCATGTTAGAAAAAAATCTTACAGTATATAGTTCAAGTAGTCAACAAAAGGGAGATAATTCTGATGTTTTCTGAGATGATATTTAGGCGTAATAAATGGCTGGTGTAACAAAAAAAGTCTACATTTAAACCTGATGAGTGTAAACTGCCCAACTCGTGAATCCAGAAGAGCTCTTTTTTCTTAAGGCGATTTTCTCTGTCACCGCCTCGTTTGTTCCTGGGGATATGGTCTATCAATATAAACCTCAAGTCAAATTCCGTATGCCCCGCCACAGTGAAATGTTTCGACACCGGCAGGTCCATACGGGCCTTATGTATGGAATACTGGTGTTGACTGAGGCGGGTACGAAAATCTCGAATGGTTTCTCCAACGTAAAGTAACTGGCAAGGGCAGGTCAAAACGTACACAACAAAATTAGATTTGAAGGTCAAATAATGCCTTAACTTGTATTCCTTACCGGTACTTGGATGACGAAAAATAGGGCCCTTGTTCATACGTGTGCAGTTCATACATGACCTGCAGGGGAATGAACCTTTTTGAACAACGGTCAGATATCTTTGTCTGTCCCCTATGCCTGTGGACACATCGGTCTTCACCAGTCGGTCAGGCAGGCTAGGGGACCTACGATAAGACATCAATGGTGGAATCTGGAATTCGGGGATATTGGTGTAACATTTTTGTATGATAGGCCAATGTTTTGTATGATAGACCAATGTTTTCGTATAACAGTTGCTATTTTATTTGATGCTGTGTTATAAGTGGAGATAAAGCTAACACGTTGTGGCTTTAAAATCCTCTTACTTTGTTTAATAAGAGTGTTACGGTCAAGAGATAATGCTTTTTGTTCACTCTGTTGTAGTAGTACGGGTGGATAACCTCTCTTGGAAAAATTAGCTGACATGGTCTGTAGAGCTGGTTTTATCCACTCCTCTATGCCCACGACACAGCGTACTCTTGTCATTTGGCTCGAGGGGAGGGACCGAATCATAGGGCGTGGGTGATGACTATCGTACCTCAGAACCGAATTGCAGTCGGTTGGTTTTGCAGTCGGTTGGTTTTGCAGATAAATCTCCCCCAATGCACCACTTGCAAATTAAATCCAGACAAAGTCTCTGTGGAAAGGAGTACCAATGGTCCATGTGTTAGGGGGTGTAAAATTCTTGCCTTACCTGGGTGCTAGCAAAACCCTGTCTATGCCACTGTCTATGCCACTGGACTTGAATGAAGGTCAACTATGTAACAGTGTTGATCCAGTGTCCTTGGTGCCATGCTCAGATATGAGTTATGGTATAATGTTATTGTTGCTATGTTGTCAATTTGAACACAGGTTTTAATTTAAAAAATATAGATTTGTATTGATCCAGACTGATTACAAGACTAATATTGTACATAATTCGACATCCAGTGTTTTACAAGGGATTTATATGCATGGAAAATATTTGTGTATGGTGTAGAAGTCATTATTAGTTTCCTTACGGTTTGTGAAAATTAGGTATTTAAAGATTTTGTACACATTTATTTGTAATCCATGCATTAACCAGAAATGCACTATGCAGCTTTAAAACCTTTTTAATGTAACCTATCAAAATTAATGTATTAAAATGTACCTGTTGTTCACAAAAACATTTAAATAATGTAGATATGCCATTATCTATACCAATGTAAATAATACCATTATGTATATTTGTGGTATACATTGATTTAAAAAATGTGTATATTTTTGTCCCTGCAGCTATTGGATGTGTGTCTCTGTGAGGTGCCCAAATACAGGAAGTAAGGGTGGACAAGCAGGGATCTGTACACTGAGGACAAGCAGGGCTCTGTACACTGAGGACAAGCAGGGCTCTGTACACTGAGGACAGGCAGGTCTCTGTACACTGAGGACAGGCAGGTCTCTGTACACTGAGGACAGGCAGGTCTCTGTACACTGAGGACAGGCAGGGCTCTGTACACTGAGGACAGGCAGGGCTCTGTACACTGAGGACAAGCAGGGCTCTGTACACTGAGGACAAGCAGGGCTCTGTACACTGAGGACAAGCAGGGCTCTGTACACTGAGGACAAGCAGGGCTCTGTACACTGAGGACAAGCAGGGCTCTGTACACTGAGGACAAGCAGGGCTGTTAGGATTCGGCAGGCTGGATGTGGATCCTCTGTGTCAGCGAGGGATTGGCGTGGACCGTGTCGGTGGACCGGTTCTAGGTTGCTACTGGTATTCACCAGAGCCCGCCGCAAAGCGGGATGGTCTTGCTGCGGCGATAGCAACCAGGTCGTATCCACCGGCAATGGCTCAACCTCGCTGACTGATGAGAAGGCGTGGGACAGAAGGACTAGACAGAGGCGAGGTCAGACGTAGCATAAGGTCAGGGCAGGCGGCAAGGTTCGTAGTCAATGGTGATAGCAGAAGGTCTGGAAACACAGTAATGGCAAACACAGGAAACGCTTTCACTAGGCACAAGGGCAACAAGATCAGGCAATGCTGGGAAGGGGAAGTGAAGTTATATGAGCAGGGAGTAGGTGGAAGCTAATTAGACTGATTGGGCCAGGCACCAATCATTGGTGCACTGGCCCTTTAAATCTTAGAGAGCTGGGGCGCGAGCGCCCTAAGTAGCGGAGCCGCGCGCCAGGACATGACAGCCGGAGAATGGGACAAGTAAGTGGATTGGGATGCGAATCGCATCCCCGTAGGCATGCTATGCGAATCGCATCCCCGTAGGCAGTGTCAGTGCAGCGCTCCCGGTCAGCGGGTCTGACCGGGGCGCTGCAGAGAGGGGAACGCCGCGAGCGCTCCGGGGAGGAGCAGGGACCCGGAGCGCTCAGCATAACAGTACAGCAGGATGATTGACAAACCAGGAGCCTGCACAGAGCCCTGCTTGTCCTGCCCTCACTTCCTGTATTTGGACTCCTCATAGAGAAACACAGGCAATAGCTGCAGGGACATCATTTTTTCACCCAAAAATATACAAATTTATTTCACCAATTTATATTACAAATAATGGTATTATCTACATTACCTGTTATCTACATTATCTATTATTTATCGGGGTATACCACGCACCGGCCTATAACATGCACCCTCATTTTACCAAGGATATTTGGGTAAAAAAAGTTTTTTACCCAAATATCCATGGTAAAATGAGGGTGCGTGTGTGCGCGTGTATACCACGATACACCCCCAGGAAAGGCAGGGGGAGAGAGGCCGTCGCTGCCCGCTTCTCTCCCCCTGCCTTTCCTGGGGTCTAGAGCCCTGCTGCCGACCCTCCTCTCCCCCTGGCTATCGGCGCCGCTGCCCATTCTGTTCCCCTGACTATCGGTGCCGGCGCCCCATTGCTGGCGCCGATAGCCAGGGGGAGAGAAGCGGCGCCGACAGACAGGGGGAGAGAAGGGGCAGCGGCACCCATTGTCGCCACCGCTGCCCCGTTGCCTCCCCCCATCCCCGGTTGCATAATTACCTGTTGCCGGGATCGGGTCCGCGCTGCTTCAGGCCTCCGGTGTGCGTCCCCTGCGTCGTTTCTATGCACTGCACGGCGCACTAACGTCATGCGCCGCGCTGTGCAGCGCATAGCAAGCAGGGGCAGAGAAGCCGGCAGCGCTAGCTGTCTCTGCACCTGTAAAGCCGCTGCAGTTCATTGATTTAAAGCACCCGCTTTAAATCATTGAACTGCAGCGGCTTATCGGCGTATAACACACACATAGACTTTAGGCTAAAAATTTTAGCCTAAAAAGTGTGTGTTATACGCCGATAAATACGGTATATAAAAAGTTTTTGTTAAAAACAGGTACACTTTAACTTCTTAAGGACGAAGGGCGTACCTGTACACCCTTGTCCCGCTCCCCTTCTATGACACAGGGTCCCGAGCTGACCCCATGTCATAGTGGGGTGGTCCCGACAACTATCACCTGCCGGGACCCGTGGCTAATACCGGACATCATTGATCTTGGTGATGTCCAGTATTAACCCCTTAGATGTCACGATCAAAGTTGATCATGGCTTCTAAAATGAAAAATAAAAACAGTCCCAGCAGCTCAGCAGAGCTGATCAGGACCACCATGGTAAAATTGCAGTGTCCAGATCAACTTAGAGGATGGCGGGAAGGCCCTTACCTGCCTCCTTGCTGTCCGATCATTGCTAGGATGCTCCAAGATGCCTCAGCAGCCTGGAGCATTTGAGCACCGATAACACTGATCAATCCTGTGCTATGGAATAGCATTGAACAGTGTATGCAATCCGAAGATTGCATGTAATGGTCCCCTATGGGGACTATAAAATGGTGTAAAAAAAAAAGTAAAAAGAAAAAGTTAATAAAAGTGAATTAAAGGACAAGTCTCATGATCAAAAATGTATCCCCTATCCGAAGGGGAGCCCCGGTGCGCTAGCACAGGAGCGCGTCACGACCCCCGCCCGATGTGGAGGCCGCCACGCCCCCTCCATATAGTTTTATGCAAGAGCTGTTCAGCAATCTTTGGCTCTTCCATAGAGCTATATGGAAGGGTTGTTGCAGCCTCCGCTTCGGGCGGGGGTCGTGACACGCTTCTGTGCTAGCGCACCGAGGCTCCAAACAGGAGATTGCAGGGAGCCCCAGCGCTCGGATATAGTGTTGAGCGGCATAGGCCATATTCGAATTCGCGAATATATGGACGAATATTCGTCATATTCGCGTGTGCGAAAATTAACATATGCGAAAATTTGCATATAAAAAAATGTGCATAAGCGAAAATTCGCGCATGCGAAAATTAGCATATGCAAATTTTCGCATATGCGAATATTCGCACACCAGTCTCACACAGTAGTATTAGAGCCTTCTTACACCACATAAGCTGGAAGCAGAGAGGGATGATCACTGTGATGTGTACTGTAAAAAAAAACAAAAAAAAAAAAAAACAATATTCGTAATTACGAATATATAGCGCTATAGTCGCGAATATTCGATTTGCGAATATTCGCGAGCAACACTACTCGGATAGGGGATAAGTTTTAGATCATGAGACATGTCCTTTAAACCCTTAACGACGCAGGACGTAAATGTACGTCCTGGTGAGGTGGTACTTAACGCACCAGGACGTACATTTACGTCCTGTGCATAACCGCGGGCATCGGAGCGATGCCCGTGTCATGCGTGGCTGATCCCGGCTGCTGATCGCATTCAGGGACCCGCCGGCAATGGCCGACGCCCGCGATCTCGCGGGCGTCCGCCATTAACCACTCAGGTGTCGGGATCAATACAGATCCCGGCATCTTCGGCAGTGCGCGATTTGAATGAATGATCGGATCGCCCGCAGCGCTGCTGCGGGGATCCGGTCATTCATAACGCCGCACGGAGGTCCCCTCTCCTTCCTCCGTCTGGCTCCTGCTCTGGTCTGTGATCGAGCAGAAGATCACCGAAAACACTGATGTGTTCTATGTCCTATACATAGAACAGATCAGTATTAGCAATCATGGTATTTCTATGAATAGTCCCCTATGGGGACTATTCAAGTGTAAAAAAAATGTAAAAAAATGTAAAAGTAAAAGTAAAAAAAAAGTGAAAAATCCCCTCCCCCAATAAAAAAGTAAAACGTCCGTTTTTCCTATTTTACCCCCAAAAAGCGTAATCTTTTTTTTATAGACATATTTGGTATCACCGCATGCGTAAATGTCCGAACTATTAAAATAAAATGTTAATGATCCCGTACAGTGAACGGCGTGAACGAAAGAAGAAAAAGTCCAAAATTCCTACTTTTTTAATACATTTTATTAAAAAAAATTTATAAAAAATGTATTAAAAGTTTTTTATATGCAAATGTGGTATCAAAAAAAATTACAGATCATGGCGCAAAAAATTAGCCCCCATACCGCCGCTTATACGGAAAAATAAAAAAGTTAGAGGTCATCAAAATAAAGGGATTATAAACGTACTAATTTGGTTAAAAAGTTTGTGATTTTTTTTAAGCGCAACAATAATATAAAAGTATGTAATAACGGGTATCATTTTAATTGTATTGACCCTCAGAATAAAGAACACATGTCATTTTTACCATAAATTGTACGGCGTGAAAACGAAACCTTCCAAAATTAGCAAAATTGCGTTTTTCTTTTTAATTTCCCCACAAAAATAGTGTTTTTTGGTTGCACCATACATTTTATGATATAATGAGTGGTGTCATTACAAAAGAACAACTGGTCGCGCAAAAAACAAGCCCTCATACTAGGCTGTGGATGAAAATATAAAAGAGTTATGATTTTTAGAAGGCGAGGAGGAAAAAATGAAAAAGTAAAAATTAAATTGTCTGAGTCTTTAAGGCCAAAATGGGCTGAGTCCTTAAGGACGCAGGACGTAAATGTACGTCCTGGTGCGGTGGTACTTAACCCACCAGGACGTACATTTACGTCCTAAGCATAACCGCGGGCATCGGAGCGATGCCCGTGTCATGCGCGGCTGATCCCGGCTGCTGATCGCAGCCAGGGACCGTCGGCAATGGCCGACGCCCGCGATCTCGCGGGCGTCCGCCATTAACCCCTCATGTGCCGGGATCAATACAGATCCCGGCATCTGCGGCAGTGCGCGATTTGAATGAATGATCTGATCGCCCGCAGCGCTGCTGCGGGGATCCGATCATTCAGAACGCCGCACGGAGGTCCCCTCTCCTTCCTCCGTGCGGCTCCCGGAATCTCCTGCTCTGGTCTGTGATCGAGCAGACCAGAGCAGAAGATGACCGAAAACACTGATCTGTTCTATGTCCTATACATAGAACAGATCAGTATTAGCAATCATGGTATTGCTATGAATAGTCCCCTATGGGGACTATTCAAGTGTAAAAAAAAATGTAAAAAAATGTAAAAGTAAAAAAAAAGTGAAAAATCCCCTCCCCCAATAAAAAAGTAAAACGTCCGTTTTTTCCTATTTTACCCCCAAAAAGCGTAAAAAAATTTTTATAGACATATTTGGTATCGCCGCGTGCGTAAATGTCCGATCTATTGAAAGAAAATGTTAATGATCCCGTACGTGGAACGGCGTGAACGAAAAAAAAAAAGTCCCAAATTCCTACTTTTTTAATACATTTTATTGAAAAAAAAATTATAAAAAATTTATTAAAAGTTTTTTATATGCAAATGTGGTATCAAAAAAAATTAAAGATCATGGCGCAAAAAATGAGCCCCCATACCGCCGCTTATACGGAAAAATAAAAAAGTTAGAGGTCATCAAAATAAAGGGATTATAAACGTACTAATTTGGTTAAAAAGTTTGTGATTTTTTTTTAAGCGCAACAATAATAGAAAAGTACGTAAGAATGGGTATCATTTTAATCGTATTGACCCTCAGAATAAAGAACACGTCATTTTTACCATAAATTGTACGGCGTGAAAACAAAACCTTCCAAAATTAGCAAAATTGCGTTTTTCGTTTTAATTTCCCCACAAAAAGTGTTTTTTGGTTGCGCCATACATTTTATGATATAATGAGCTATGTCATTACAAAGGACAACTGGTCGCGCAAAAAACAAGCCCTCATACTATTCTGTGGATGAAAATATAAAAGAGTTATGATTTTTAGAAGGCGAGGAGGAAAAAATGAAAACGTAAAAGTTAAATTGTCTGAGTCCTTAAGGCCAAAATGGGCTGAGTCCTTAAGGGGTATTCCAGGAAAAACGTTTTTTTTATATATATATATCAACTTGCTCCAGAAAGTTAAACAGGTTTGTAAATTACTTCTATTAAAAAATCTTAATCCTTTCAGTACTTATGACCTTTTGAAGTTAAGGTTGTTCTTTTCTGTCTAAGTCCTCTCTGATGACACCTGTCTCGGGAAACGCCCAGTTTAGAAGAGGTTTGCTATGGGGATTTGCTTGTAAACTGGGTGTTTCCCGAGACAGGTGTCATCAGAGTGAACTTAGACAGAAAAGAACAACCTTAACTTCAAAAGGTCATAAGTACTGAAAGGATTAAGATTTTTTAATAGAAGTAATTTACAAATCTATTTAACTTTCTGGAGCCAGTTGATATATAAAAAAAATTTTTTTTCCTGGATAACCACTTTAACCCCTTCCCTAATAAAAGTTTGAATCCCTCCCCCCCCTTTTAATAAAAAAAAATGTAAACAAAAAAAAACATATGTGGTATCGCAGTGTGCGTAAATGTCCGAACTATAAAAACATAATGTTAATCAAGCCGCACGGTTAATGGCGTTAACATTAAAAAAAATACCAACGTTGAAAACCGTGTATTTTTGGTCATTTCGTATACCCTAAAAATTTTTATGGTATAGATAAAAACCTCTGATCATGGCGCAAAAATTCAACTTTGTCCCAAAAATAATTTTTTTTTGGTTTTGCTGTAGATTTTGTGATGACGGGACTGATGTAATTACAATGTATAATTGGTAGCGTGTAAAACAAGCCCTCATATAGGTCTGTTGGTGGAAAACTGAAAGCATTATGATTTTTAGAAGGTGAGGAGGAAAAAACGAAAGCGCAAAAATTGAAAAACCCTTAAGTCCTTAAGAGTCCTTAAGGGGTTAAAGGGTTAAGATTTATTAGGTAATGCATTGTCTGCTCAGAAATATGGGCAAACTTAAAGGGGTACTCCTGTGGAATACTTTTTTTTTTTTTTTTCTATCAACTGGTGGCAGAAAGTTAAACAGATTTGTAAATCACTTCTATAAAAAAATCTTAATCCTTCCAGTACTTTTTAGGGGCTGTATACTAAAGAGAAATCCAAAAAGAAATGCATTTCCTGTGATGTCCTGACCACAGTGCTCTCTGCTGACCTCTGCTGTCCATTTTAGGAACTGTCCAGAGAAGCATATGTTTGCTATGGGGATTTTCTCCAGTTCCTAATGGACAGCAGAGGTCAGCAGAGAGCACTGTGGTCAGGACATCACAGGAAATGCATTTCTTTTTGGATTTCTCTTTAGTATACAGCCCCTAAAAAGTACTGGAAGGATTAAGATTTTTAGTATAAGTGATTTACAAATCTGTTTAACTTTCTGGCACCAGTTGATTTAAAAAAAAAAAGTTTTCCATGGGAGTACTAAACATATGGGACCCTACTGACAGAAAATGTGCTCATGGTTACATAGAAACATATAAGCAGGATACTTGACATCTAGGCTAAGCTTACTATTCATTATCTTTTAATTTTGATATGAGATTCCCAATGGTTTCCAATAAATTGTGGGTCTACAGCTGTGCCCCATTACTAAGACTGAAGCCGAGCATTGGGGGCTGGTTGGGTATCCTAAATCAGTAGTCTCAAACTGTGGCCCTCCAGATGTTGCAAAACTTCAACTCCCAGCATGCCCGGACAGCTGAGGTTTTGCAACATCTGGAGGGCCACAGATTGAGACTACAGTCCTAAATGGAGATTTACCTATACAGTTGTATCTATTCTGACTGGGTAATAAACTAAGATGCCTTATAATATACGCAGATAAAAGATCCAATGCATCATCAGATTAATTCAATTAAAATTCCTTAATTTAAATTAAGTTTAAAGGTCCCTTTAGCATGTCACTGTTATCAGCACACGGGAAGGCAGTATAGATTACATCGCAAAGATGCCAACAAGGTTTAAGACCCCAATTATAGCCCCATCATAACCAGTTTTGTACAGTGTTTAAATGCAATTTTCCAGCCCTATGACTTCTAGTTGGGTCCTTCCTCTATGTAAGTCAAACCACTCTCAGGATGTTCCTTCCATCTATGAACACAATGAGTTGTGCTATTTTGGATTATACGCAGAAGGACCAATGATCAGGGGTCAGGCATCTGACCTCATCCATCATGATACTATAATTGATCAGCTGAGGCACTATGAAATTTTCTTAGGTTTAGCGGCTTCAAATCAAATGTCAGTGAAAGGAAACCCAATATTACATATACTACCAGAACCCCTGTAAGAAGCATGGTCTTCAGCAGCAGGAACCAGGCAGGCAATAGTGGAAAGCAACAACTTTTACTGAAGTCACAGCAGCATCCACAACAACTAAAGCATTTAATATGACAATATGAAGACTAAGTTATTTCAAATTAACGCACTAGAGGTAATGTTACTCCTTAAAGTGTACCTGTCAGATTCCACAAAAAAATAAAATAAAAAAAAAGAAAGAAATGAATATGTCACTCAGTACCTAATCCTGACCATTTTTATGTCTCTATTACCTATATTTATTATAAAAATCCCTCTTTTCATTAGCTCACAGTGTTAGAAATCCTTTCAGGGGAAGGGGGTTTGTCCCTCGTGGTGTTGGGAGGACATTGGTGAGTCTGCCCATGCAACCTGTCCATGACTCAAGGACAAGCCTGATGCTGCTGCAGTTCTGGTTAGTGGTGGGGTTTTCAAAAGTCATTTTCTTCATTAAAGGAGTACTGCAGCTATAAACAACTTATCCCTTATCTGCAGGATAGGAGATGCGTGCCTAATTGTGGGCGGTCTGGCCGCTGGGACTCCCAACAATCTCCCGTACGGGGACCAGCACTGCCGCAGCCCTGCTCAGCTGATGCTCGTGTCTTGACCTTACCAATAGGTTGACAGACACGTCCTCCTCCTTTAAGTTCTATTGGAGAGATACATGGAGGGGGCGTGTCGGTCAGGGCTTCATGCTGCAGCTGACACGCCTCCTGCATGGGGAGAGCAACGGCAGAGATGGGGAGGCAAATTTGATCATGTTTCCCCCCCCCCCCCCACGATCAAATCATAAGTTGTATTAGGCTGCAGTACTAATATTCAAAAGTTTTTATTACAAATGGTAAGAGGCCATCGTTTGTTGATTTTATCATATGTTGGGGCCATCGCATGTCAGGGGGGTTACTGTACATTTGAGGTGATTTGCACAGGGGTGGCTGACAAAAGCAAAAAAAAACAAAAAAAACACCCACATGTGACCCCATTTTAGAAACTACTCCCCTCACGGAATGTAATCGGGGTGCAGTGAGAATTTGCACCCCACAGGTGTCTGACAAAGCTTTGAAAAAGTGATCTGTGAAAATAAAAATTTTTATTTTTCATTTGCACAGCCCACTGTTCCAAAGATCTGTCAAACACCAATGTGGTGTAAATGCTCACTGTACCCCTTTCAACGTTCCCCAAGGGGACTAGATTCCAAAGTGGTATGCCATGTGTTTTTTTTATTTTGCTACTTCAGAAGACCGGACCTATGGGTGGAGGGTTATTATCCTCAATTTATTTACATTTGATCACTAAGTGATCACTAAGACCCTAAATTTACCACCCATCAAATGATATCTAAAATATAACTTTTATTCCTTGCCATAAACATTAAAATTTAAAGTGGATTTGTCTCCGGTAGAGATTATAATCAATGCATGATATTACATGCTATTGTATGTATGTCTGCATTGCTGTGGCTGCAGCCCACAAGCAACATTGCTGGGACTCCACTCTATATTAAAAACTGTCACACACTACCCCCCCCCCCGACATATCATATTTATAAAACCCCAAACGGAGCCCAAACACACGCCATTGACCCCATAGCCCTTGATAAAGCCACAGGTTGTGGTGAAACGTCGGGGGGGTAGTGTGTGACAGTTTTTAATATAGAGTGGAGTCCCAGCAATGTTGCTTGTGGGCTGCAGCCACAGCAATGCAGACATACATACAATAGCATGTAATATCATGCATTGATTATAATCTCTACCGGAGACAAATCCACTTTAAATTTTAATGTTTATGGCAAGGAATAAAAGTTATATTTTAGATATCATTTGATGGGTGGTAAATTTAGGGTCTTAGTGATCACTTAGTGATCAAATGTAAATAAATTTTTTATTTTGCTGTCCTGGCACCATAGGGGCTTCCTAAATGTGACATGCCCCCCAAGCAAAATTTCCTCTCCAAAAGCCAAATGTGACTACTTCTCTTCTGAGCATTGTAGTTCACCCGTAGTGCACTTCAGCTCCACTTATGGGGTACTTCCATACTCAGAAGAGATAGGGTTAAAAATTTTGGGGGGTCTTTTCTGCTATTAACCCTTACAAAAATGTGAAATTTGGGGGGAACCAACATTTTAGTGAAAACATTTTTTTTTTTTTTTTTTTTACATATGCAAAAGTTGTAAAACACCTGTGGGGTATTAAGGCTTACTTTACCCCTTGTTACGCTCCCCAAGGGGTATAGTTTCCAAAATGGTATGCCATGTGTTTTTTTTTTTTGCTGTCCTGGCACCATAGGCTCTCCCTAAATGAGACATGCCCCCCGATCAAAATTAGCTCTCAAAAAGCCAAATATGACTCCTTCTCTTCTGAGCATTGTAGTTTGTCCGCAGTGCACTTCAGGTCCACTCATGGGGTACCTCCATGCTCAAAAGAGATGGGGTTACAAATTTTGGGGGGTCTTTTCTGCTATTAACCCTTGCAAAAATGTGAAATTTGGGGGAAAACCAACATTATAATGAAATGTATTCTTTTTTTTATACATATGCAAAAGTCGTGAAACCCCTGTGGGGTATTAAGGCTCACTTTATTCCTTGTTACGTTCCTCAAGGGGTCTAGTTTCCAAAATGGTATGCCATGTGTTTTTTTTTTTTTTGCTGTCCTGGCCCCATAGGGGTTCCTAAATGCGATATGCCCCCTAAAAACCATTTCAGAAAAACGTACTCTCCAAAATCCCCTTGTCGCTCCTTCCCTTCTGAGCCCTCTATTGCGCCCGCCGAACACTTTACATAGACATATGAGGTATGTGCTTACTCAAGAGAAATTGGGCTACAAATACAAGTAAACAATTTCTCCTTTTACCCCTTGTAAAAATTCAAAAATTGGGTCTATAAGAACATGCAAGTGTAAAAAATGAAGATTGTGAATTTCCTCCTTCACTTTGCTGCTACTCCTGTGAAACACCTAAAGGGTTAAAACACTGACTGAATGTCATTTTGAATACTTTAGGGGGTGCAGTTTTTATAATGGGGTCTTTTATGGGGTATTTCTAATATGAAGACCCTTCAAATTCACTTCAAAACTGAACTGGTCCCTGAAAAATAGTGAGTTTGAAAATTTTGTGAAAAATTGGAAAATTGCTGCTGAACTTTGAAGCCCTCTGGTGTCTTCCAAAAGTAAAAACACATCAATTTTATGATGCAAACATAAAGTAGAGATATAGTTTATGTGAATAAAAAAATGTATGTGGAATATCCATTTTCCTTACAAGCAGAGAGCTTCAAAGTTAGGAAAATGCGACATTTTCAAATTTTTCATAAAATTTTGGGATTTTTCACCAAGAAAGGATGCAAGTTACCACAAAAATTTAACACTATGTTAAAGTAGAATATGTCACGAAAAAACAATCTCGGAATCAGAATGATAAGTAAAAGCATCCCAGAGTTATTAATGTTTAAAGTGACAGTGGTCAGATGTGCAAAAAACGCTCTGGTCCTTAGGGTCATAATGGGCTCGGTCCCCAAGGGGTTAATTTTGATCAGTAACAACATATAAAAAGTTTTTAGATGTGACAATGACCATTTAACCCCTTAAGGACCAAGCCCATTTTCACCTTAAGGACCAGGCCAATTTTTGTTTTTGCACTTTCGTTTTTTCCTTCTCTCCTTCTAAAAATTATACTGCTTTCAATTTTCCACCTACATCTACACCTACGACCCATATAAGGGCTTTTTTTTTGTGCCACCAATTGTACTTTGTAATGACATCAATCATTTAATAAAATCTACAGCAAAACCCAAAAACACGTCATTTTGTAATTTTGGGGGCTTCCGTTTCAACACAGTGCAATTTTCGGTAAAAATGACTGCTGCTATTTATTCTGCAGGTCCATACAGTTACAAGGATACCCAATTTATGTAGGTTTTGTTTTATTTTACTACTTTACAAAAATTCTAACTACATGCACCAAAATTAGTATGTTTAAAATTGTCATCTTCTGACCCCTATAGCTTTTTTTATTTTTCCACATACGGGGCTATTTAAGGACTCATTTTTTGTGCTGTGGTCCGTAGTTTTTATTGGAATCATTTTTGTTTAGTTGAGACTTTTTGATCGCTTTTTATTAGTTTTCTATGGTATATGAAGTGACCAAAAATTAGCAATTTTGGACTTCGGTATTTTTGTATGTGTACGCCATCGACCTTGAGGTTTAGCTAACATTATATTTTAATAGTTCGGACATTTACGCACACTGCAGTACCACATATGATTATTTTTATTACTTTATTTTATAAAAAAAAATGGGAAAAGGGAGGTGATTTAAACTTTCAATAGGGAAGGAGTTAATTCACTTTTATAAACTTTTATTTTTACACTTTATTTTTTCTTAGGGGGCTATACATGCAATCTTCTGATTGCATATACTGATCAATGCTATGCCATAGCATAGCATTGATCAGTGTCATCAGCGCTCTGCTGCTCTAGCGTGCATAGCAGGCTAGGAGCAGCAGAGGACAGATCGGACAGCACTGAGGCATGTGAGAACCCTCTCGTCGTTCACTCAGCTGATCGGTATGTCGCGGGGACGTCCAAATCAGCTCCACTGAGCTACCGGCATTGTTAACCCCGCATTTTAGATGCCTCAATCCACTTTGATTGCTGCATCTAAAGGGTTAATGCCGGGCATCGGCCCGATCGGCAGTGCCCGGCATTACCCGTGGGTCCTGGCTGCCCATAGCAACCCACCGGGTTTAACCTGTTCTCCGCTCGCGAGAATGGTTTAAACCCTGTTAACAGGATCAACATTGGTCCTTAAGTCCCAGGATGCGAGGGCATACCTGTACATCCTTGGTCCGGGTGGGGTTAAAGGGGTACTCCGGTGAAAACCTTTTTTCTTTTAAATCAACTGGTGGCAGAAAGTTAAACATATTTGTAAATTACTTCTATTAAAACATCTTAATCCTTCCAGTACTTAATAGCTGCTGAATGCTACAGAGGAAATTCCTTTCTTTTTGGAACACTGATGACATCACGAGCACAGTGCTCTCTGCTGACACAGTGCTCTCTGCTGAAATTTTAGCAACCATGCATAGCAGATGTATGCTAAGGGCAGCATGGTGGCTCAGTGATTAGCACTGCTGCCTTGCAGTGCTGGTAACTTGGGTTCAAATCCCACAACAAAAGGACAACAATAAATAAAGCATTATTATTATAATAACGTCAGCAGAGAGAACTGTGTTCGTGATGTCATCAGAGAGCATTCCAAAAAGAAAATAATTTCCTCTGTAGTATTCAGCAGCTAATAAGTACAGGAAGGATTAAGATTTTTTAATAGAAGTAATTTACAAATATGTTTAACTTTCTGCCACCAGTTGATTTAAAAGAAAAAAGGTTTTCACCGGAGTACCCCTTTAAGGAAAGTGTCATAAAGATATGTGGAGAAAGGAAATGCAAAGCAGCTCTCACAAAACCTTTTCGGTAGGTTTCCCTTCAAGTCAGTGTTTCAGTATAACTTGGAGATTTGCAAATTGACTGGGAATGTGAGTGAGAGGCCTCTCACTAGCTGGCCAACACACCCTGCTCTGTACTGATGAGGCGCAAAACACAGAAACAGCTCTCTGCGTATAGTTATTCTCTCCTTCTGGAGAGGTTTTTGGCTTGGCATATATTCCCAGTTAATTTTCAAGGTTCCTAGTTGGAATGAAACACGGATTTTGAAGGGAAAGCCTCCATAAAAGGTTGCATAAGAACTGCTTTGCATATCCGTTGTTCCTAGAATTGCAAGTGGAAAATCAATGGTCTATAAATCTCCACAAATCTTTATGACAACAAAAAAGACTGCAATCACTGTGTTACGTTCGTCGTACCTACATTTATGTCATGTATTTTAACCCCTATCAAATGTAGTGCCCTGGAACCAAGGGCGCTATTTAAATAAATAATAATAGTAATAAAAATGCATTGGGGATTGGGTAACAGCCTCTGCATTCATCAAAGCTGTGTTCAGTAATCATTTACTGTCAGTGCCGTCCAAAACCTGGTGCCCCTGCATTCCAGGTAGTCCAGACTGTGCTGCAGACTCATTCTAGCAGTGATTTCCCTAATGCTTGAGGATGGCCAGGCTCCACCAGGACTGAAGTGTCTTCCTTCAGACTGTACACACTGGGGTTCTCTATATACTGTGCTGGCTTTTCCTCTTAGAGTGCATTCACACCATGTTTTGGGGATACAGCAACAGGATCTGGCAGCAAATTCAAAAATGGCGTCACCATTTGGCCCATGCACACCCCATTCATTTGAATGAGCCGGACAGATAGTGAGATAGTAAATACTCATTTTTAAAATGTATTAGTTTTATTGGCGGACTAAAAACCGTGGCAGACCACTGTTTTCAGTTCCCCACGAAATAGTCCAAAAATGAGCCGACCTGAGTCATACAAATGGTCCAAAAATGTGCCAACTGGATGAAAATAAACCATAGAAAAGGCACAAATGGTAATAATTTGTGAAAAGGAACACATGGCATAATAAAATGTAAAGGCATACTTTCCATGGGGCACATCTTAACTGGAACACATAATGTATACCTATTTTTTCGGCACAATTTCAACAAACTCTGGTACATTTTGCATATAAATCTTTACCAATAGGATTTGAAGGAAAAGTGATTAATTTCATGCCTTCAAAATCCATCACGTTCTCCATAACTGATATTTGGCCAGTGGCATAACATAGTAAAATACATGGTGTTATTGTCTTGTGTCAGCAATTGCTGGATGGTATACCAGTTCATACCGAATACCGAAATTTTTGTGCTGCACGATATGAATTTTAACCCATACCGCAATACCGGTTTGGCCCCTCCCCCTCAGGAATGAATGTATTATCAACCCAGCGCGGCGCTGTCCCCATCGGGGAAATACTCACATATGTCACCCGCAAGCGCTGCCGGCGCTGACACTCTACCAGTGGTATCCAACCTGCGGACCTCCAGATGTTACAAAACTACAACTCCCGGCATGCCCGGACAGCCAACGGGAGTTGTAGTTTTGCAACATCTGGGGGTCCGCAGGTTGGAGACCACTGCAGTCTATATTGTGCGGTATCCCTATGCCCGGGCTGCAAAAGGTAAACATAATAAACTTTAACTCACCTCCCGTTAGTCAAGTACCGGCCTCTACTGCTTCCTAGGGAATGGAACGTGGGACAGCCGTCAGCCTATCACCGGCCGCATCGATGTTCCGCCTCGGCAGGTGATAGGCTGAGCCCACTGTCATATAAGAAGCCAGAACATCGCTGCGGCTGGTGATAGGCTGACATCTCTCCAATATCCCCGTCCACAGCGTAAGGCCGGCGTCAGAGTACGCGTTAGTTTATTTTGTTTACCTTTTGCATAGGGATACCGCACAGTATAGAGTGTCAGCGCCGGTGGCCGCAACAAACAGGAGGACAAGGAGGGCAGCGCTTGCAGGTGACATGCGAGTAGTACCCCGATGGGGACAGCACTGGGCTGAAGATTAAAATGGGGGGGGAGGAAGGAGGAAATACCGTTATATACCGTGGAACCGCCGAAATTTACAAAAATACCGTGATACACACATTTGGTCATACCGCCCAGAACTATGTCAACCCCAGCTCCAGTAAGTGAAGGACAATGGAGACCAGGCACTGGAAGTAAGTAAAGTTGTTTTCTTTTACCAGGCTTGACATTTTTATTAAAAAAAACTTTTTGCCCAACAGCCCTGTAAATTATATAATAAGGTAAAACATGGGGGATGTAGGATATTTAATATTTTCCTGGTAGATATATTTTTCAAAGCATGAAATTTCAATTCAATTTTTTTTTATTTATGGTGAAAAATGGTTTGTCCGTGACGCGGATGGGGCCTTGTAGGAGTATTACCTAAGCCTCTTGGAAAAAATCCTGAGAAAGTATGTGGTTCTGTATGGTAGCATAAGCCTTCTTTTAGATAACTCTATTTGGAAGTCTTTATTTCCTCTCAATCTATTTCACCTCTTATAATATAAGCCGCTTTCCCGTATTTTATTTCTGGCTATTCTCAAAAGGATTAATAGGATTTCAGTTCTCTTTGCAGGAAATATTTGTTGGATGAGGTTGGAATACCAATGCAGCTGACTTCCACCAACCTACCATGAGAGGGTGGTTATCATCAGGCAGAACTCAAACTTTTATTAGGAAATAGTCTAACACTATATTACTCTATCCTAATCCACGTAAGGAGCCAATAAGTCGTGGTATATTACAAGAGAGAACATTATTAGTAGGATTCATCACAGACAGATGTCGGAGCAAAAGGTTATGCTAAATTATAGAGAAGTGCGGCAATATTAAAGCCTCTTGAAGTGTCGGCTGTATCCTGAAGTGAAGTCAAGCACTCGGGTGATAATAGGTGCAGGAACCATCAATGATCATCTGTAATCTTTGCAGAAAGTGTTCAATTCCTCAGCATCACCACAGTAAGGAAATAAAGCATTATATTGGCCTCAATAAAATCAGTGGGTGATCCATGTAATAAATGGATGTATCCGCTTTCTACTTAAAGCACAACTGTCATGAACTTTTACTGCAATAACCTGCACACGGCATGTATACTGTGTGCAGATGGTTTGTATATCAACTTTTCTACCTAATAGTTCCCGGCTTTTATTACCCTAAAACCGGACAGTCGGTAGGCGTGGCGCGAGGTCCGTGATGCCCCGCCACCAGCCACGTCCACCGACTGTAATTCAGCACTGGGACTCTGTGTGATTGAGCATGCGCCGTTCACTTCTTCTAATGTGCGCGTCGCTGCATCCAATACTTGTGAGCGCTCGCTCCCCCAGCGAGCGCTCGCTCCTACTGTCGTCATTCTACTCAGGGAGCCTGCACAGTACGCCCTGAGTAGAAAGACGCCGGAGGACTCGCTCCCGCTGCCGTCTTTCTACTCAGGGCGCCTGCGCAGTGTGCCCTGTGTAGAAAGATGCCGGATGGAGCGATCGCTCGCTGGGGGAGCGAGCGCTCACAAGTATTGGATGCAGGGCGCGCACGTTAGAAGAAGTGAACGGCGCATGTGCTGGGACTGTGTGTCAATCACACAGAGTCCCAGCGCTGAATTACAGTCGGTGGGCGTGGCTGGCGGCGGGGCATCGCGGACCTCGCGCCACACCTACCCGACTGTCTGTGGCTTTCATAAAAAGCCTTTTTTAGTGTAATAAAAGCCGGAAACTATTAGGTAGAAAGGTTGTTATACAAACCACCTGCACACAGCACACATGCTCATGACAGTTGCGCTTTAAACTTGTAGATAAGTTATTTACATGGAAAAATGATCAGTGACCAAGGAAAGAACTGTTTAACCCCTTCCTGAAATTTGACATGCATGAAAGTCATGAAGCCAGGAAGGTTGTATGATGTTGGCTCAAGAGATAAGCCTGCTCAATACACAGGTGAAGGGGGACTAAAAGTAAAGAAAAAGTAAAAAAATAAAAATAAAATACAACAAAGTTGAAAAAACATAAAAATGACTGGGCGATCAATGTTCAGGGGTACAGTCTCTTCAGAAAGGACAGCAAAAGTTAGAAAAGGGGAAGGGGTTTGCTTATATGTAAAACCCTGTCTTAGGCCCATTCTGCACAAGGACATTGGTGAGGAGAATAATGATGTGGAGTCTCTGTGGTGGAAATAAGGGGAGGAAGAAAGCATAATAAATTACTGATAGGGGTTTGGTAAAAGTCGCCAAGTATTATGGAAGCCGTAGAAAACCTACTAACTAGACAAATAGATGGGGCAGTAAAAACAGAAGTCCTTATTATGAACAACTTTAACTACCCTAATATACACTGGGAAGCTGAAACCTGTTGGTGCAGCAAGGAAAACAGGTTCTTGGCAATAATAAAGGACAATGACCTTTCCCAACTAGTGCAGGACCCAACACGAGGGGGATCACTTCTGGACTTTATACTAACTAATAGGCCAGACATAGTATCAGAGGTAGAGGTAGGGGTCATCTTGGTAATGGTGACCTCATTATAATAAGTTTTCATTTATCCTTGCATTTATGTCTGCTAGTGGGCCTACAAAGCATTAATCTTCAGGAAGGCCCGGGAGATAGATTGGGACCGTGCCCTCAAAAGTACACAAGCTAAATAGGACATTTTTAAGAGCATCCTGAATAGATCTTGTGAACAACATATACCCTTCGGGAATAAACTTGCTAGAAATAGGAGAAAAACTATTTGGTTAATGAAAATAGCTAGGGCTTCGGATGTAACTAGCAAAATTGCAACAGAGAGAATGATTGCCATAGAAAGTAAAAAGAACCAAAAAATATTCTTTAGCTATCTTAATAATAAGAAACTTAAAACTGAAAATGTTTGCCCCTAAGAAATAGTCTGGGTGTAATGGTGGAGGAGAATGAGGAAAAGGCCAATCTACTTAATGCTGTCTTCTCTGCTGTATTTAACCCCTTAAGGACCGGGGGTTTTTCCGTTTTTGCATTTTCGTTTTTTGCTCCTTGCCTTTAAAAAATCATAACTCTTTCAATTTTGCACCTAAAAATCCATATGATGGCTTATTTTTTGCACCACCAATTCTACTTTGTAATGACGTCAGTCATTGTGCCCAAAAATCTACGGTGAAACGGGAAAAAAAATCATTGTGAGACAAAATTGAAAAAAAAAACGCCATTTTGTAACTTTTGGGGGCTTCCGTTTCTACGTAGTACATTTTTCGGTAAAAATGACACCTTACCTTTATTCTGTAGGTCCATATGATTAAAATGATACCCTACTTATACAGGTTTGAATTTGTCGCACTTCTGGAAAAAATCATAACTTCATGCAGAAAAATTTATACGTTTAAAATTGTCATCTTCTGACCCCTATAACTTTTTTATTTTTCCGTGTATGGGGCGGTATGAGGGCTCATTTTTTGCGCCGTGATCTGAAGTTTTTAACGGTATCATTTTTGCATTGATAGGACTTATTGATCTTATTGATTTTTTGCGCGCACGCCATTGACCGTGCGGTTTAATTAACGATATATTTTTATAATTCGGACATTTCCGCACGCGGCGATACCATTTATGTTTATTTTTATTTTTATTTACACTGTGTTTTTTCTTTTATGGGAAAAGGGGGGTGATTCAAACTTTTAATAGGGAAGGGGTTAAATGATCTTTATTCACTTTTTTTTTGCACTTTTTTTTTGCAGTGTTATAGGTCCCATAGGGACCTATAACACTGCACACACTGATCTTTTACATTGATCACTGGTTTCTCATAAGAAACCAGTGATCGATGATTCTGCCGCATGACTGCTCATGCCTGGATCTCAGGCACTGAGCAGTCATTCGGCGATCGGACAGCGAGGAGGCAGGTAGGGGCCCTCCCGCTGTCCTGTCAGCTGTTCGGGATGCCGCGATTTCACCGCGGCTATCCCGAACAGCCCACTGAGCTAGCCGGCATGCTTTCGGTTTCACTTTAGACGCGGCGTTCAACTTTGAACGCCGCGTCTAAAGGGTTAATAGCGCGCGGCACAGCGATCAATGCCGCGCGCTATTAGCCACGGGTCCCGGCCGTTGTTAGAGGCCGGGCCCGAACCGCTATGACACGGGGCCACGCCGTGGCCCCGCGTTATAGATCGGAAGTGGACACATGACGTTCCAGTACGTCATGTGTCCTTAAGGGGTTAAACAGGAAAATCCAATGTCAGAGGACAAGGGAAGGGATAATGTAAAATTTCAAGCATAACCCAACAAGAAGTATGGTGTCCAGATGGCATCCATCCCAGGTTTTTGCAGGAATTAAGTACAGTGCTAGACAGACCCTTATTCCTTATATTTAAAAGGGTACTCCGGTGCATAACTATTTTTTTTTTCATATCAACTGGCTCCAGGAAGTCAAACTGATTTGTATATAACTTCTATAAAAAAAAACAAAAATAGAGAAAAAGAAACACAGCTGCACAGCCACAATTTTTTTGATCTACTTGCTTCTCATCATCAATTCAAACACTAACAGGTTGTTAGTATACATTTTGATCAAAAAGTACAAGCCCACTCGTCACGTCAAGGCCACCTGTTTAGAGTGAACTGAAGATGCAAAAAAAGAAAAAACAGGAGCGCATCCTAGAGCATTATATCTGACTTAAAAGGTGTCATTTTACTAGAGCAGATTAGTTATGCTCACCGAAGTAGGTTATGCTAAGAGCATAACATCTGTTGCAGCGTGTAACAGGAGCGGGTAGGCAGCCCTGGAGACCCGATTTCCAAAGGATTTCGGCCAAGGTAGAGAGATGTAGGCGAGAGAATAAAAGAAAAATGTCTCCAGACTTGGAGCTTTTACCCTTAAAATTGTAGATTTATTCAATAAAAGATCCAGACAGGTATTAAAAGGCACTGGTCAACGCGTTTCGAGCTCGGGCAGAGCTCTTTCTCAAGTAGTGCACAATTTTAAGGGTAAAAGCGCCAAGTCTGGAGAAATTTTTCTTTTATTCTCTCGCCTGTACCTGTTTAGAGTGGGTCCCTAACCTAACATTGGCGTAGCGCCAGGCAACACCACCGACCAGCCTGCCCGACCAGGCCCCTGGCTCCAGGTCACACCACCCCACAGACAAAGCATCACAATGGTGGATGTGCGGATATTTTTCTCTATTTGTGTTTTACTTCTATTAAAAATCTTAATCCTTCCAGTACTTAGCTGCTGTAAACTACAGAGGAAGTTAAGTTGTTCTTTTCTGCTGACACCTCTGTCCATATCAGGAACTGTTCAGAGCAGGAGCAAATCCCCATGGACAGAGATGTCAGCAGAGAGCACTGTGGTCAGACAGAAAAGAACAACTCAACTTCCTCTATATCATACAGCAGCTGAAAGTACTGGAAGGATAAAGGTTTTTTTTCATAGAAGTGATTTACAAATCTGTATAACTTTCTGGAGCCAGTTTTCCACTGGAGTACCCCTTTAAAGATTCTATAATGATAATATGTTGAGGAAGAGAAATGGTGATCTGCAGTGGCGCTGCCTTTTAGAGACAAAATCAATTTCAGTCCAGGCTGCACTCCGAGATTGCTCATCTGAGCCCATACGGAGGGGTGATACGCCTATACCAAGACTAACCCCAGTTGAACACATTTCTCAACCGAGGTTATTGTGGGGACAATTTTGAGGGTTTTCTTAGAGATCCTATCCTGGAGTATCTTAATGAAAATAACCTTCTAGAAGATACCAACATGGGTTTATATGGGATATCTCTTGTCAGACTAATCTGATCAGATTCCATGAGGGAGTCAGTTATAGATTGGATCGGGGTGAAGCTATGGGTGGCATATATCTGAACATTTCGAAGGCATTTTATACTGTGCCACACTGAAAGGGTAGTACAAAAAGTGAGGATGCTGGGACTAGGGGAGTCTATATCCCCTTTTGGATATGGGATAAGATGTCTTGGGGCAACACGTTAAGGGCTTATTTCATTGCCAGTTTGCCTGGAACCTAAAACTTTTTGAAAAGTTCGGGGAAACTGCTGAGCTGAACTCAACTCTAGTAAGGATTCAGCTGACTGGTTGTTTAGCATATTACTAATATTGAATGTATTAAAACAGGTACAATGGATATCTAAAGAATGTATTAATGTCTTTTTTTTACACAGTCACCATGACTTGTTCTCACCTAAATGTGTAATATCACAGAATTTTTCTCATTATTTCTATCTCATACTGGTCTTCCTAATAATGTGTATTTTTACCCTTATTGGCCTCTTAATCTGATTATGTGTGACAGTTTTAGTGCAGGCTCTACCTAGAATTTTAACAATCCCATAAATTAACAAAGAAATAGCAACATGAGTTCCAATGACTTGACTGGATTATCTTTAAGAATTGTAATTAATTCCTCCATCGTAATGGTAAACTACTCTCTATTCTTATTCTGGAGAACAGCTATGTAATATGTGTTAGGGGATGGCACACTTTTTTGTTAACTAGTTTTTTCTTTTTTTTTGTTAAATTGTTATTTTGTTAAATTGATAATTTGCTGATTTTTGTTAAATTGGCACTAGAATGTGTGTCTGAGATAAGGAAATAAAATTGTGAATCCCATTGAATACAGGGACTGACTAGAATGATTACCTCGTATCATGACCGACTGGGGGGAACAGGGAGAGTGAGCCCTAAGCTGTCCCTAATAACACTCTCCCTGCCTACTTGCCCATCCACCCTAAAAGGTGAATCGACAACTTGGAACCGGTTCCTCCCTGTGCTAAATTGTCACAGGTCAGAAACAGAAACTGTAAAACTACCAGACAACCAGATATAATATAAACTCACAAACAGGGCAGAATATAGTGTATAAACAAACAGTTCACAAACCGGAATCC
This sequence comes from Hyla sarda, assembly GCF_029499605.1. Taxonomy (NCBI): domain Eukaryota; kingdom Metazoa; phylum Chordata; class Amphibia; order Anura; family Hylidae; genus Hyla; species Hyla sarda. Next base: position 67,269,664 of record NC_079194.1, on the reverse strand, counting down.
AGACAAACGGTAGACATGATAAAATGAACTAGACTAGGTATGCAACAAGTATACAGCAGAATCCAAGAGAGGAAGGGGATAAACAGAACAACTGAATACTTAACACTACACAAATCAGGTAACATAGGACTCTGTTCACACTGGGACACAGAACATTAACTCAAACAGATTAAGTTCAGAGGACACAGATCAGTGAGTAGCACAGAGGAAACACTAGATCAGTGATCATATACTCTATGATCAGTGCATGTATAAAAAAAACTCCAAAGATCAGAAATCATGAACTCTCTAGACTCCCCTCTCCACAAAAGGAGTAGACATTATTACTAAAGCCAAATAGACTACTAGCCAGAAACACTAGACCAGAACCGGATGAGTTTAAATAGACTCCAGGATTCCAAACAGGAATTATAACTTACAGAGCACAGGTAACACTAGCAAGACTAACTCAGTGTGAACACATACAAAGCAGAACCAACATACAATCCTAAAAACCGACAGATGTAATACAGACTAAAATCTATATAAAAAAAGGCATATTTAATTGGGTATTCCAGGATATATTTTTTTGACTATGCTACAGGGGCTGTAAAGTTAGTGTAGTTCATAATATAGTCTCTGTACCTGTGTGGGACGGTTTTCTCACAATTCTTCTGTGATTTTCACTCCAATATTTATCTTTACCAGCATACAAAATGCGGCCATGACCCCACCCCAACAGCTTGAATGATTGCTTGCATCATCACTCTGCTATCTAAAGCTTAGGGAGCAGAGCGATGATGCGAGCCGTCATTCAAGCCGTCGGGGTGGGGACATGGTGCCCAGGGGACTACTTGCTGGATGGCCAGGGGGACTTTATAACTTAATATCTTCACCAAGCCTTGGGGCATAAACGTCCCCTGGGGATTGTGACTATAAGGATTTTAGCATACAGTATATAATGCATTGCAAAGCGTTATACATGCTAAAATCTATTGATTGGTTCCCTTTAAATAGACCCACCCAAGTTCTCATTGGTTCTGAACATTAACTATTCCCTATCCAGGGAGAATAGCAAACTGCTCAGAACATCCCAGTGCGTGAACACACACCTAAACAAAAAAATACAAAAACAAATAAATGGACATTACACCCAGGTAGTCCCAGATTTCCCACATTCCTCTTCAGCCAGTGATTGGCAGAGCGGCAATGTGACGCACTGACCACTAGGAAGTCCAGCATTGCAGAGGCAGCATGCCATGATAACAGAGACTGGGGGGGGGGGGGCATGGGAGGTTATACATGCTAAAATTTATTGATTGTTTCCCTTTAAATAGACCCACCCAAGTTCTCATTGGTTCTGAACATTAACTATTCTCTATCCAGGGAGAATAGCAAACTGCTCAGAATATCCCAGTGTGTGAACACACACCTAAACAGAAAAATACAAAAACAAATAAACGGACATTACACCCAGGTAGTCCCAGATTTCCCACGTTCCTCCTCAGCCAGTGATTGGCAGAGCGGCAATGTGACGCACTGAGCACTAGGAAGACCAGCATGGCAGAGACAGCATGCCACGATAACAGAGATGGGGGGGAAGCATGTGAGGTAAATACAGGCATTTTTTTGTAGTAGGCAGCCGATGACACAATGTAACCTTTTCCTATATCTGAATTTATCTTTCCAGCTGATTTTAAAGGGATTCTTTTAGCAACAAAAATATGCCACCTTTGCCCTTCCAAAAATGTTACATTTCTTTTAAAAATACCCCAAATCTCCAGATAAATTTTCTTGAGTATTCAGATTTTCTGGGGAAATTTTTTTTTTTTTAGCAAAATGTGACACCAACCCACACACAAGTGCCCTGCTCCACAAAAGAGGCACAAAACTAAAAACAAGTAATGAAAAAGTTTAATTTATTTTCCTCATATTTATTCCCCCTGTGGTGTCGGACGGGGTAATGTGTGTATTTACCTCTTCGTGATGCCAGGGCGTGGTTACCCTATACACCAGGGCGTGACCAAGCGAAGAACCCGTGAAACGTGACGTCATTCCACGAGCTCGGCTGAGCTCACCTTCCTTTCTCCTCCCAACCCATACTCCTGTATTCCATGTAACCCCTGGAATAAAGTTCTTTGGCAGAGACCGGGTGAGTGCGTTTTATGTACTGTCTCTTTGGCTGTATTATGCTATACTTATGCTACTTTTTGTTCCATGTAAGCACACCCCTGACATCACTGCCGCACCACCTGTCCATTCACATACACCCCAGCTTAAGCAATACATGGGATAACCCGAACCCACTACAGTGCCGGCTCTCTGTCTATTGCTTTTGCTTATCATCCGAGGTAGACCAGCTTCACCTGGGCCAGGCACGGGGCAAATAATCACTCCAATGCAAGACTACGGTTAACTGGTATGCTTTACTGAGGTAGGCAAGGTTTTACAGTCTTTACAGCTCAGTTCAGCACTGGGGAGATGCAGGGTGACCTCACTATATAAGGGGGATATTTTAGAGAGCTCCCATTGGTCACTGACAAGCCACCTGGTTCACCTTGCATACCTCCCCTTGACAACAGAGTTAGTAAGAACATTATTTAAAGTGACCAACTCCTCAAAAGATTAACCAACACATGACATAAGATTTGATAGAAATTCCCCCAGAAAAAATAAGGCTGGTTATTCACAACTTAAAAAAAAAAAGTGCAATATGACCTCTAGCATTACAAAGGGATTTCTGGAAGGAAATGCAAACACATCAATTTAAATAATTATAAACATTTCTTTATCAATGTCAACCCTTCTGTCTGAAATTGCAGATTTATCAATTTGTTTAACTTTTTTTTTTTTTTTTTTTCTACATTTTTAATATTTCCTGTATTTAGTTGAGGAGCCACTGCCAGCAAATCTGCTAAAAGTGTACAAAAAAGATATGAGGGGAAGTTGAAGAGGATTCTGATTTTTAATATCCCTGATAACTTAGGGTACCCCTGAGCTTAGGGGTATTCTTAGTTTATCAACCCCCCCCCCCCCCATTCCTGAGATTTTAAGGTTTTTACACCCCAAATGTCAGTAAATGCCAGAAGGACATATCCTTTATTCTAGTAAAGTGTGTGAGAGGGGTAGTGACTTACAAGGAGGGGCTGGGAGGTGAGGGTGAGCGAGAAGGTGTGCCAGGCTGTGACACTTGAGCAGCTTGGCCAACCTCCTTGACACTTGGCTGATAAAAAGACAATTTTATAATTCTGATAACCACCATCGGCTCAAGGAAAGGTACACTTTGCTCTTTCCTACCCTAACAGCTATCAAAACGTGTCTGATGCACTTAGCAGCTAACAGATTCCATTTTATTGGTTAAAGTGTTAACTAAATATTTGTGATTAAGCGATTCTCATAATAATTCTCATAATTAATCATAATTATCCTTAAAATGTCAGAAAAACAGGAGCATGTTCAGAGAGAGATGCCTTTGCCACAAGACCTGACAAATACATAACAGTCTACAAGAAAGACTTAACAAGCTATGAAAACAGTATAACATGCTATAAGAACAGGCTATAAGAAATTCATAAACTACAAATACTTTAGTTTTTCCACAGCAGATCAATCGCAGACCAGATCAGCAGCCATATTAAGTTGCTAGACAAATTTTATTCTCATTTATGAGAGCTGCAACGTTAATCTGAGTATACTTAGCAATAGAAGGGTCACCGTCTGACATCTCTGATGTTCTATAAGAGGAAATGTGCTTTAAGGCATTGTTAAGTTTGATGCACCTGAAATATATGTAATCATACAAGTTGTATCATCCAGGATATACAGAATGACATCAGTTGTGGATTGCCCTATAGGTGAAACAGTTGTCACAACCTATGACTATCACTGTGTACATGCAGGTGGTGGCATTGCTAAACCTATTGTTGTTGACATACATGAAATGCATTGCGGCAGTAATGGGAGCAGTGATCCATGATTATTTATCAGTCATGAATAACATGACTAAAATGAGATCTCAAACTGATTGATGTCACCTGTGATTCTAAAAGTGTAAAACAATGTTTAAACAGCAGTAGATGTTCCACTGTAAGTCTAGATTAAAAAGGTGTACAATGAAATAATCCACCTAAATAATAGGGTATCCAACTATGTGTACTGAAGGAGTTTAGTTTAATTTTATACAGTTTAGTTTTATTTAATGCTTCATACAGGAGTCTTTGGCAATATGGATTACTATGAAGTTTTTATTGGTATAGTGAACAAGGTATTTTAATTTATATGTTGAATAATAGCATTGTCTATGCCTGTGCTGATCACAGCTACAGACAGGGAGACCTTTTATTTAATTTATTTAATTTTATACAGGAATCTTAAAAACCTTTTTTCTTTTAAATCAACTGGTGGCAGAAAGTTAAACATATTTGTAAATTACTTCTATTAAAAAATCTTAATCCTTCCAGTACTTATTAGCTGCTGAATGCTACAGAGGAAATTCCTTTCTTTTGGAACACTGATGACATCACGAACACAGTGCTCTCTGCTGACATCTCTGTCCATTTTATCAACCATGCATAGCAGATGTATGCTAAGGGCAGCATGGTGGCTCAGTGGTTAGCCCTGCTTCCTTGCAGTGCTGGGGACTTGGGTTCAAATCCCACAAAGGACAACAATAAATAAAGCGTTATTATTATTATTATTATTATTATTATTATTATAATAACGTCAGCAGAGAGAACTGTGCTTGTGATGTCATCAGAGAGCATTCCAAAAAGAAAATAATTTCCTCTGTAGTATTCAGCAGCTGATAAGTACAGGTAGGATTAAGATTTTCTAATTTACAAATATGTTTAACTTTCTGCCACCAGTTGATTTAAAAGAAAAAAGGTTTTCACCGGAGTACCCCTTTAAGCAACATGAATTAATAGTACAAGAACTATCATTTCTGTGCTGCACATGGATCATATACTATGAAGCATTAAGGTATATAGCCATATGTAGAGTTGAATGATATTTTCAAAAGTTCAGCTCGCCAGGCTCTCCGCCAACCGACAATGCAGTAGCCCTCAAAGCATATGTATAACACTGCCTAGTGTATTGAAGTAGTTTTAAAATGGTTTTAAGGATTAGTTAACGTCGAAGTTACGGAAAAATGTGGCATCCCATGGTAACTAACAGCTTGTTCAAAAGCACACTACACTAGCGGATTTTGTATGCTTTTTAACACTAAAACCAAGCTGCATAAATTATAACTTTTTGTTAGCAGATGCCTGTCGGTGTTAAAGTGCACACGGAGGTATCCGAAGATGTAATGTTTCTTTTGGGAGTAAACAACAAAAAACGTGGTCTCAAATGGCTAGAGGTGCTCAACCCCAAATGCGGTTGTGCATTTATACTGGGGGAGCAGATCCTGCCCTTGTAGTCCGTTGCTAAGGGCGATCCCCAGCATAAAAATGCATACAATGGAGGATGCCTGCAGCGGACTACAAGTGCCACAATAGAATCCTACACCAGATAAACCGTTCATCTGGTGTAGGATTCTATTGTGGCACTTGTAGTCCGCTGCAGGCATCCTCCATTGTATGCATTTTTATGCTGGGGATCGCCCTTAGCAACGGACTACAAGGGCAGGATCTGCTCCCCCAGTATAAATGCACAACCGCATTTGGGGTTGAGCACCTCCAGCCATTTGAGACCACGTTTTTTGTTGTTTGTTTAAATTTTATACTTGGAGGTGTATAAACTCCAAAATGAATGCGCCTTGAATATCTTCAAGGCAGCATTAAGGTAGCACCTGTGAGGCCAGGCACCCATATTAGCCAACTCAGGTGGGGCTTGCAGCTTGCCTCCCTTCTCCCATTGCATGTGTGCTCAGTCACGCTGGAGGGTATCTAGGAGGAAGTTGTGAGTTGACCGAATGCTGCCATAATTGCCCACTGGCCCCTGTTTTGCTTATCAAGCACAGGTAGGATTAGCGTAGGTCTCGCACCACCTTGAGAAACCTTGGCGTTGTTGTGCGGGCTCTGGTGTGTCCTTCATATAAGGATACACTGGCGAATGTCTCAATTTTAACATCAGTGTTGAGGGATAGCCAATGTCATTGTATACATCTACCACAGTAGTGCACCTACATTTCTGTATTGTATTCCTTTTGGGAGTAACAACAGGTTTTGAGTCTGGCAAGAGAATACACAATGGGGGACATTTATCAAGAATAAAAGTCCCCCATTGAATGGTTCTTCCAATTTTTTTAAACCTGTTGTGAAAAAAATGTGAGACTTTTTGAAAATGCTGTCAACAGCCAATTTTGTAAGCCAGATCTGGCCTGGTATATGTTTGTAGTGTATTTGGGGGCATTGCGGCAAACTTGGGTCATGGGTTTTGTATTGTGTTGGCCTGGCTGGTAGTAGCAGGGACAAAGGTGATGGACTGGTGGTAGTTGTAGCCAGCAAACAGCAGGCTGTGGTGGACTGGTTGTAGTTATAGTAGCCAGATGCCAGGACAACAAACAGTGGTGGACTAGTGATAGTTGTAGAAGCAAGGAACAGGACAGCAGGAAGTGGTGGATTGTTGGGAGTTGATGTAGCCATTAGACAGCAGGCATTGGTGGACTGGTGCGAGTTGTAGTAGCCAGTGGACAGCAGGCAGTGGTAGACTGGTGGGATTTATAGTATCTATCAGAGAGCAGGCAGTGGTAAACTGGTGAGAGTTCCTCATTCTCATCCAACTTCTTCTAAGAACATCTATACTGCTGTCAGCCAGATTTGAAACTTAAACCTTCCATTCTTCCTTAATCCTAACCTTAAAGGGGTACTCTGGTAGAAAACTATTTTTTTTTTCAGATCAACTGGTTCCAGAACTTACACATATTAAAAAATCTTAACCCTTCCAGTACTTATCAGGTGCTGTATGTACCACAGGAAGTTGAGTTATTTTCTGCCTGACCACAGTGTTTTCTGCTGACACCTCTGTGTATGTTAGGAACTGTCCAGGGTACAAGCAAATCCCCATAGCAAACCTCTCCTGCTCTGCACAGTTCTTGACATGGACAGAGGTGTCCGCAGAGAGCACTGTGGCCAGACAGAAAATAAATTCAGAAAGAAAAGAACTTCCTCTGTAGTATACAGCAGCTAATAAGTACTGGAAGGGTTAAAATGTTTTAAATAGAAGTGATTTACAAATCTGTTTAACTTTCTGGCAACAGTTAGTTAGCAAAAAAAAATGTTTTCGACCAACGTACCCCTTTTAAGTGTTTGCTCCAGAAGAAATATCAGCAGCATAACATTGATAATTCCATTGGTTTTCTTGCCTTGGCTGCAAGTCACAATGGCTCCAAAAACTGTCTGTCTGCTGCATTAGGAAGTCTGTTACAAGCTGGTACAAGCTGTAAACATGTGTAATATTGAGACCCACTGTGTTGAAAGATCACAAATGAGGCAGTGCTGAGGAAGACCATTTTGGAGCTGTAGATCAAGTGCAAGTTTAAAAGTATAGGACTGGCTAAACCAAATACAAGCTTTCCTGCACATAGTCAGCACATTACTGAGACCACCAAAACTTTATAAAAAGCAATTGATGACAAGATTAAGTATGGGCATCATGGGCACAGGGCACCCATGATGTTTGTTTAATTATCTGTGACTATGTTTTCTAATCTCAGACTATGAGTAGAGAGCCAGTGTATAACTTTTTGCTACAGACAGGGCAGTAAGGCCATGTTCACACTACAGAATCTCCAGCCGGATTAAATCCGTCCAGAGATTCTGAATGCGGGCAACGCCAGACAGCACCGACTGAATCAGTCGGCACTAGGACCGCTCAGACATTGCCGTCCCATAGACAGCAATGTCTATGGAATGGAGATCCTCCAGAACATTGAACGAGTTCAATGTCAGCCTGGAAAACTCTGCACTGTGCACTGTACAGCAGAGTTCCCTTGCCAGCAATGGGACTTGGCTGCACTGGAATTTCCCAGCTGAATTTAAAAATGGAATTTCGCTAAAAAAAATTCCAAAGTGTGAACTCCTCATCTGTGCAGAGCGTGACTTTGCACCAGTGAAAGGAAGCTGCAAGATGTCTGTGGAGGAGGACCTGGATGAGGAAGAGGAGGAGGATAGGTGGCAGGTTATTTCCTGGCCTTGTTGCGGTGAATCATCGTTTAGCAAGATGTTGACCCATTGGGCTCGAAAAGACATGAATCGGCCCTGGCCATAGCATCTACTCCAAATATCTACCATGGTATGCACTTTGCGGCTCACCGACAACTGCATAAAGTGACCCACCCTCTCCTCCACATGATTGTGCATTAAAAAAGGAATTCTGTTTTGAAAAAAAATAGTGACTTGGTATGCATCACCTGGGCTGGGCACACCCCACTAGTTTCCTAAAGGCTGTGGATTCAACAAGATGGTAGGGTAGTGCCTGCACCACCATCAACTTGGCCAGGTGTGAATTAAGGCACACTACAGCAAGGTGTCTGGGTGAATATTGTTGTCTGTATGACAGATTCCCCAATGTATAACTGACAGAATAGAAGAGAAGACGGACATGACAGTGATAAGAACAAGACTGATAATGTGCTGCCTTTGGATGAGGCCTGGCTGCTTAACAGATAATAGGAATTAAGAGGAGCAGCAGCAGGGGATAGGTTTTCTATACATTGTGGAGATATGCATTCTTGTAATGCTGCTCAATGTGCCAATGTAGACAAATAGGGGGAGATTTATTAAAACCTGTCTGGAGGAAAAGTTGTTGAGATACCCATAGCAACCAATCAGATGTGTTCAGAAGCAATTTGATTGGTTGCTATGGGCAACTCAGCAACTTTTCCTCTTGACAGGATTTGATAAATCTCCCCTATATATACTCATACCCTGGCCGCAGCTTACTTTATGTTTGCAGAGACAGTATAGAACCACGTTTTCTGCAACTGGTGAGGTAGAAAAGAATTTCCACACAACAGAATACTGGACAGGTGCACCACAGGTTATATCTTTTTTTGAGCCCACAGATGCGGCATCGCCATCACGTGAGATGATAAGAACAGCAGACCTATGTCTGGTACGTGTGACAGACGTTCTGCCCCTATCTCAGCTACGCTCTTCTTCGCTGATAGTACCACTACCCTCCTGCTCTTAACACGTCACCTCCTCTTTTACTGGTTCCCATGTCCTGTCCAACACATCAAACTCCTTATCATCATCCCCGCCACTCCTCTCAGCATGAACTTCTGATGTTGGATCATGGGCTCTTTGCTCCCCCTCAGCATATCCACCATGTTGTCTTACAGAATCCCCACCACCAGTCCCAGTTGTGCTATGATCTGCCACTGCTTATGTGGTGACCCACGGTGATGGCAGGACCATGGGGTGTAGCGGTGTAGGTGGATGGGGCAAGATGGTATTAACCCCAGGGGCAAGGTGTTGTTAACCCTAATGTTTGTGATGCCAGAGTGGTTTTTGTGTACTGGAACCACACGAACGGTATCTCCGCTATTCCAATGGCTAGGCAGTGAAAATGAGAGTCCACAACCAGCTATGGTTTAACGGAGGCTTTACTGAGTTTAAATAGATGTTATTATCTTCACAGCTAGGCCAGAATCCCAGAGAGTCGACTAGTAACACGGAAAGGGCCCTGCAGATTGCTGGGACTTGTAGTTATTGTAATAGACTTTAGTTCAGCCACGCAGGCTAGAATAGACTTGATCAGTGTCTTGACTTTAGTAGAGACAGCAGACATAGATGAGATGACTTACTGACAATGTGGCTAGTGTGCAGGCTTTGTGGCCTCCAGGTGTACTGGACACAGGATCTGTGATGTCTGTGCTCTGCTGTCCTCAGCAGAAAGAGCATAAGAGCGAATTGTAATGGCCGCCCCCTTATATAGAGGGGGGCTGAGCCAAAGCCCATTGGTCAAGCTGCGGGTCATTGTTTAAGCTGGGGCTCTCTGGGTAAAATCATGTGACAACATAACATAACATGTGACATTCCACAGGTCCTTCAGACATCTCACAGATCCTTTAGACTAGCTATACATTAATGCACTGACTATAATTCTATTACCATAAATTACAGTATAGTAACAGCAGGGGAGACACTGCAGGAGAGCCCCAGGTCACTGAGGGAGTCAAACTGACAGGTCCTAAGGGTAGTAAAGAACCATGTTCTGTACTGGGACATTACACTTACATGTCCACCACCTCTGCAACACACTCCAAAGGCTGACTGTCCTTACACAACTTCTCCTCATGGCTAATGCTATCATTCTGCACGGCATGAGTGGGAAGCAAATACAGAGTTGGTGGAACAGACCATCTAGGAAAGACATTTCCACCATGCCATGCACCTGTAGACAATAAGGAATCCACTGACACTTGGCTCAATGCCCTATTGTCAAACTCTTCCTCCTCCTGAGATGACCGAGAATGAGCCAACCAGTCTACAAAGACCGTATTATGCTCTGAAACCACACATCCCATAAAAGACATGGACAACTTCTGCTTGCTGCTGCTGCTGTTATTGCTAACATCAGGCACCTGGTGCTGCTGCTACCTGTACTGGTGCTAGTACTGCCACCAACATGCTTACTGGCAGCGGACATGGCAGGGGTACTCTTTCCTCTACCCCATCCTCATCCAATTATTACTTTACCCGACATTACTTCTGTGGTGGAGTAACTGTTAGTCAACTTTAACTTGCAAAGCTAGATGAGTGTATTAACGTTAAACCCAGCTACAAATGCTATATTTTTTTTTACTAAATAAAAAAAAACCAATACAGATAACTTGACCTAAAATGCATATTCCATGTTCACTCTCATAGCTTATAATGCAGTTTTTTTTTTACACCCAGCTACAAATGCTATATGTTTGATTAATCCTAGAAAATACAAGTTTATCACAGAAAACACAGAAAATACAGGTACTTTGGAGTAAGATGTTTATTTAACATTTAGTCTCAATAGTTTTAATGCATATTTATGTTAAACCCAGGAAGAAAAGCTATAAATTTCATTAAACCCAGAAAATACAGGTAACTTGCCATGAGATGTCTATTGCATGTTAACTCTCAATGATTTTAGGGTAGGGTCACACATGTGTACGTGTCCCGGTTAGCGGGAATCAGATAGGACTATATAACAGAGTAGCCTTTATTTCTGTGTGTGTGTTGGCGGGAGCGCCATTTTATGTATCACGTTACAGTTAACTTTGCTGTAAACCTATGTAAACTGTCATTTCTGTTAACATCATTCTCCAGCCATTATACTCTGTTGGTTAATAAAGCCAGTTTCTGCTTCAGCCTCATTGTCTGCTGTACCGTACTTGAATCCGGCATTGCGGTCCCCTACTCCTCTGACCGCTACACATGCATTATTTTGTTGCTTATTTTGCTGCATATTTGCTGCAGCATATTTTCCTATATGAAGTCAATACACAGCAATGCAGTGCATAGGATTTTATCAATCTCTTAAATCCACCCCTATGATGTCTCCTGATTGGCATTGGAGCTGTATGCAAGCAACAATTGGCTAAACTGGGTCATGTGAACTTGCTGCACGGCATGCTGGGCTACCCTGATGTCATGTCAGTGTTACTTTTTCATCCTATCAATATTTCTATATTATAATATCTATAATCTATATATATATATATATATATATATATATATATATATATATATATATAAAACTCAAAGTGTGCATGTGTGTGTGTATGTGTGTATGTTCCAGCATCACGTCCAAACGGCTAAAGATATTAACATGAAACTTGGCACACATGTTACTTATATGTCAACAACAAACATAGCATAGGTAATTTAACACTTACTCACCCCATTTGCCAGGGTCGAAGTCTATGGGAAATATATGTTACTTCATAACTTCCAAAAGGCTGGAGATATTTCGATAATACTTGGTCACATGTTACTTATATGTCCACTTAAAATATAGGATAGTTAAAGGGGGTCATTCAGGAAAAAACTTTTTTTTTTTTATATATCAACTGGCTCCAGAAAGTTAAACAGATTTGTAAATTACTTCTATTAAAAAAGCTTAATCCTTTCAGTACTTATGAGCTTCTGAAGTTAAGGTTGTTCTTTTCTGTCTAAGTGCTCTCTGATGACACGTGTCTCGGGAACCGCCCAGTTTAGAAGAGGTTTTCTATGGGGATTTGCTTCTAAACTGGGTGGTTCCCAAGACGTGTCATCAGAGAGAACTTGGACAGAAAAGAACAACTCAACTTCAGAAGCTCATAAGTACTGAAAGGATGAAGATTTTTTAATAGAAGTAATTTACAAATCGGTTTAACTTCCTGGAGCCAGTTGATATATAAAAAAGTTTTTTCCTGGATAACCCCTTGAATTTAACCCTTAACTATGCCCATTTGTGAGGGTCAGGGTTTTTGTTTAAAGTCCCGTGCAAATCAATGGGAAATGTATGCTCCCACATACCTTCAGTACGGCTGGAGATATTTCAATACCTGGTACACATATTACGGGTTGGGATATGAGGTCGGGATAGGAGGTCGGGATAGGAGGTCGAGATAGGAGGTCTGGATAGGAGGACAACATAGGAGGACAGGACAGGAGGACGGGATAGGAGGACGGGATAGGAGGACGGGATCGGAGAATGGGATTAGAGGTCGAGATAGTAGGTCGAGATAGGAGGTCAAGATAGGAGGTCGGGATAGGAGGTCAAGATAGGAGGACGGGATAGGAGGATGGGATAGGAGCTCGAGATAGGAGGACGGGATAGGATCTCAAGATAGGAGGATGGGATAGGAGCTCGAGATAGGAGGATGGGATAGGAGGTCATGATAGGAGGTCGGGATAGGAGGACAGGATAGGAGGTCGGGATAGGAGGACAGGATAGGAGCTCAAGACAGGAGGATGGGATAGGAGGTCAGGATAGGAGGGCTAGATAGGAGGTCAAGATAGGAGGACGGGATAGGATCTCAAGATAGGAGGACAGGATAGGAGGATGGGATAGGAGCTCGACATAGGAGGTCGGGATAGGAGGACAAGATAGGAGGACGGGATAGGAGCTCAAGACAGGAGGATGGGATAGGAGGTCGGGATAGGAGGACGGGATAGGAGATCAGGATAGGAGGTCGAGATAGGAGGACAGGATAGGAGGTCGGGATAGGAGGTCAGGATATGAGGACGGGATATGACAACAATGTATGAGAACGGGATATGAAGTCAAAAGCTTCCTCCTTTGTTTATTTTCCTCCCCAACAAGGATCAGGAAGGGAAAACCGGGCAACGCCGGGTACTCAGCTAGTATCTAATAAAAGTTACATTTTAGGTGGTGCCTATTTCAATCAGCCATATGTGTTTAAGTTAGTGCTACTAGTACTATTTTGGACATTTTCTACTCTCAGTGATTTGTATTAATATGTATGCAATATTTTACATGTTATTGGTGACATGTTATACTTAGGATGAGTTTTAAACATGTTTTTTGGACCAACATTTGTGATCAAATGTAATATTCTTTAAAGGATATAACTAAATAGTAAGATTGCTTTATTTCTACCAAATTCCCATTACCAAGGTTCAGATTGTAAGAATATAAGCAAAGAGCTCCAAGCCATTATGACCAATGGCAATAAAATGTCACCAGATGCAGCAATAATAATCCCATTAAATATAATGGTTTTTAGTCGGTCAAAATCACCTAGGTATTGCAAATGAAACTGAAGTAAAACTATTACACATTAAGTTACTGTATCACAATGATGATTTGAAGTGCCAGGAGATGAGATGGACAAGGAATGACAAAGCCCTTCAAGTAATCACACTTTTTATTCAAGAACATTTCAAAGCCTTCTTTTCTGAGGCTTAAAAAGGTTATCCTCCATAACGTGACTTTAGTACTTACCTGATAGACAGTAAGGACATGCTTCGAAAGATCTGTGCTTGGCTTAGGACTAAATGACTGTGTTGTAAGTCCACCATAACACTGGTGCTTTTTTTTTGTGAAATGGCTATTTCCTGTTAGAGTTCCTTCCTTCAAACTACAAGTCCCAGAATCCCATGCTTGTAAGTATGAGGTCACTCATACTTTGCAGAACAGCTGCAGCCCTGTGTGGAATGACCTACCCCACACCCAGCAGTCGCTCCACCCATAACAACAGACATGCTCCTGTCGCTTTATTACATTTTTAAGCATAGGACCCACACCTGGAAGAACTGTAGTGCATGTCTTTTTATTTTACTGTTTTATCTTTTTCCATTGAGCATTCCATGAGGCCAGAAATAATATGTCACAAGTCAAATGGTCTCCAGGGGGCATAGCTATGCTGCATTGGGTGGGTGGATAGCAGAGTGGAAGGGATTTACTAAAGTAATGCTATCCACCCTAACATGTTGTCTTTGGCCGCATGGAATACTGGGAAAGGTCAGAGACAACAGTAAGATAAAAAGACTTGTGTAACACTCACGTTTCAGAGACAGGAACCCTGGTGGATGTGGATCCGCTGGACCTGTGTGGCAGATGACTCGGACCGTACCAGGGAGCAGAGTTTAAGGATCTGCTGGTTTTCACCAGAGCCCACCGCAAAGCGGGATGGACTTGCTGCGGCAGGCGGCACCCAGGTCGCTACCCCTGGCACAGCTCGACCACACAGGCGGCGGAGGAGATGCAAGGCACAGGAGGGATAAGGCATCTCGTAGTCTGGATAGCAGAAGGTCAGGGCAGGCGGCATGGTTGCGTAGTCAGGACGTAGCAGGAGGTCAAAAGGCAAACGGCAGAGAAACAAGGATCAGATACATGGCAAGGCAGAAACAGGAATGCTTTCTCTCAGGCTCAAGGCAACAAAGATCCGGCAGGGGAGTGAGGAGGGTGGAGGAATATATAAATGAGTCACAGGTGAATCCCACTAATGAGCGCACTGGCCCTTTAAATCTTAAAGCTCCGGCGTGCGCACCCTAAGGGGGGGACATGTGCGCCAGGGCAGTGAGGCAGAGGCTTGGGCAGGAGAAGCACCAGGTGAGTGATGGACTGGGGCTCGCATACAGGCGCGTCCCGCGATGCAAGTCCCAGCCCTGTCAGGAGCAGCAGGTAACGGGACCATGCGCCAGTGTGTGCGGCCGGGGCGCATAACGTAACAACTTGAACTACAACTCTTCTGAGTGTGGGTTCCGTACATGAAAATGGGACAACGTGGGGCACAGAGGTAATAAAAGCATATTACACTATATTATAACTTGGCATAATGGACTCAAAAGCTGAAGTAAAAGAACCCTGGAATACCCCTTTATCTTTGAAAATTATATTAACTGATTGTAAAGAACCCAGCAATGTCTTCCTGAACCCTATGTCAGAAGAACTGGCGAAGCCTCTTAAAGTAAACTAAAAGAGCCAACTGTAGTAATAGAATAGCAGGCTGGAACTTCTATGTGATTTGTGTTCGGGCTCCATACATGTACTAGTGACAGGAAAGATTGCCCATATACCTATACAAGATCCTACCCTAGCATAGCGGTTTGAGTTGTGCCATAACCGCGCAATGAGGGCACGCCTATAGAGGGCATGCCCTATGGTGAAGGAATAAAATAAGGGAGGGTTCCACAAACGTCACGTGCTCCGCCCCTGTAGGAGAGGGGAGAGTTATATACACACGCCCCCACCTGTTCCCAATAAGCCCCACCTGGAAGTGCAGGGAGCGATAATTACTTCCGCCCCTCTCACAAATGCAGCCCTGCAGGCTTTAAACGTATTGTTTTACATCAATGTGTAGAAGTGTTAATGCAAAACAATACTACTTTCAATAGAAAATACACCAAAGTGACATTTTTGTACAGCTGAGATTGTAAAGAACCAGTCAACATGCTGTGAGTCATCAGTGGTGGAGGTAAAATTAGTGCAGCAATTTCCCATTGGAGCCGCATGTAGTAAAATGATTAAATTAATCAGTACTATATGTGCTATGTCTGGTACTGTTGTATCAGTATCAGATATAATCTATGCCTTACTGCTCTTTGTGTCACTGAGGTAACCATTGTATTTTGAGACGAGTGAACTTTTCGAAAAAATTATGGTTCAAGGCAAACAGGTTCTACACGAACCAGCAATGAAATAAGCCTCAAAACACACATATATCACTGTATCACTGCCTAAGAACTCTAAAGCCCTGAATAACACTGCTAGGGTTATCTAGAAATGTACATACATAACCTTAAAACCACGTTGAAACTATGTGGGAGTAGCAACAGGTTTTAGTTTAGCAAGTGAAAACAATGTGGAGTTTTCCAAGCATTCCAAAAAACAGGATTGGTGTACAAAAACAGTGAAGAAATAACTTTTATATGAAAAGTCAAAATTATCCCTTTTTGGGGGTCATTGATTTGATTATGTGTAGACTTGACTGGTAGCAGCAGCAGTTAGTGTGGTGGACTGGTGGAAGTTGTAGCCAGCAGGCAATTGGCTGTGGTGTACTTATAGTAGATAAAATTTACACCACACAGCAGCTTTTATTTTTTCAATAAGTATGCTTTAGTGTAACTTCATTTATAGACAACATAGTCCATAAAGTATCAAAAGTGATTAAAAAAAACAACATACAATTCACCCAAGGTGCACCATTAAGACGTGCTTGACGCTCCTTGTTATGTCGGATTATTTCCACCCATTCCCGGGCATCCTGCAGCCGAGGTTTCTTCCTCTCACGAAGGGGAAAGCAGTAGAGCTTGCGTTGAACACATACGAAGTTTCGGAGGCCATGCCTTCTTTCTCAAATATGCCTCAACATGCTCCCATCACAACAATGCAAAGAACATTAAATCTTGCTAGACATCACATCTGTAACAAGAAATACCATTATTTAAAATCATTTAGATCACAATCTGGTTAAAAAGAGGTCATCCGTTCTATACAAAACTAGGATAAATATTCAGATGTTAAAAATTACATGTTTAATTTAGTCCATCCGGGTTTAAAGAACTCAATGTTTCAATCCAATATACTTCTCTCTGTAGAAATCTTTTCTTAACCCTTTCCTCTGTTGTACCTTGTTTCTCTTCAATAATCATCCAGCGTAGCTCACTAACCTGATGGCCTTGTTCAGTAAAATGTCTGGCCACCCCTGTCTCTTCATAGGGATTTTGGGGGAGATTTATCAAAACCTGTGCAAAGGAAAAGTTGCTCAGTTGCCCATAGCAACCAATCAGATCAATTCTTTCATTTTGCAGAGGCCTTGTTAAAAATGAAAGAAGTGTTCTGATTGGTTGCTATGGGCAACTGGTCAACTTTTCCTCTGGACAGGTTTTGATAAATCTCTCCCTTTGTGTTTAGGGATTTAGATGTTCTATGTATTGTGGTGAAAGGAGCACGTTAGGCTTACTTGAGAAAGGAGGCGTGACCTCTGAAATGTCGTAAGTGTTCGACACAAGCTCTAATGCTGTCCCATTCATGAGAGGAAGGAACCTTGGCTGCAGGATGCCCGGGAATGGGCATAACAAGGAGTGTCAAGCGTGTCACATTTGGTGAATGGTATATTTTTATCACTTTTGATACTTTCTGGACTATGTTGTCTATGAATGAATTTACACTAAAGCATACTTATTGAAAAAAGAGAAGCTGCTGTGGGGTGTGAATTTTATCTACTATGAGTATACTGCGTGGAGAAAGAGCCTCCACATGACCTGCATCACAGAACCCAGGTGTGAATAGTTTTCTAGTTTGTTTGAATTGAAATTGGCTCTGGTGGACTGAAGGGGGTTGTAGTATCCAGCTGACAGCAGGGGTGGTGGTAGTACTGTCTAATCAGTGGCATCTGGCACTAAAGGTTTAAATGTCTTCACTGATCCATACCTGATCTTAAAGGGGTACTCCGCCCCTGGCATCTTATCCCCTATCCAAAGGATAGGTGATAAGATGTTAGATCGCCGCGGTCCCGCTGCTGGGGACCCCGGGGATCGCCGCTGCGGCACCCCGCCATCATTACTGCACAGAGCGAGTTCGCTCTGTGCGTAATGACGGGGGATACAGGGTCCGGAGCAGCGTGACGTCATGACTCCTCCCCTCATGACATCACGGCCCCTCCCATTAATGCAAGTCTATGGCAGGGGGCGTGGACACCACCACGGCCCCTCCCATAGACTTGTATTAAAAGGGGCGGGTCATTATGTCACAAGGGGCGGAGCCGTGATGTAACGATGCTCCGGCCCCTGTATTGCCCGTCATTACGTGCAGAGCGATCTCGCTCTGCGCAGTAATGATAGCGGGGTGCTGCAGCAGCGATCCCGGGGGTCCCCAGCAGCGTGACCCCGGCGATCTGACATCGGATAAGATGTCTAGGGGCGAAGTACCCCTTTAAGAAACCTGATTTTTTGCCAGCAGACAATCCTGTTCGCTAAGGGGTTACACCGCCTGTTGCGCTGAACACCAATGTTACACTGGAAGGTGTGCAAGACAGAACACCAAAGGCCCATGCTGAACATTTTCTGAACACTCATGCTACACTTAAAGGTGGACAAGACAGAACAGCAAAGGCACATTGGGCAAGCTCTGGACAATGGTTTTATCTAGTGATCCAGAAGTCCATGGGATCCAGGCACATGGTGTCAGCACAGCTTAGGTATGTTTAACCTGGCCAGGCTGCTGATCTTTAACAAGCAGCCGGCGCTGTGGCCACTTTGAATCAGTGACTAGAACATAACACGCAGGTACAGTAGGCTGCGTGTTATACGCCAATAAAAACGGTATGTTGCAATGGTTTTGAGACAGCTCTTTGCTTTTACCCATCATAAAATGTGCCTTGTGTGACACCTTGACAATAAGACCTTTTTGTAGGCTATCAGTTTGGACTAAACCAGCAAAAGAAATAAAAAAATGCCTTTTATAATTTTAATACTGCCAAAAGTGAAACATAATAATACAGTATCATAGGCAGGCACTTATCATTGTAGGTGTAAGTGAAGCATTTTTCTACACTTTTTGTGTGTGCTGGTAATGTATAGTAGCACCAAATTCATTAAATGATCTCAGAGCATTTGATACATTTTGTGCAGGTAAACATTTTCTGAAATTTCGCTCTTCACATACACCAAAAAGCTAGGCTAAGTCTGGGTTGGTGTAGTTTTAAAGACTTTTAGGTGGCTTTGCACCTTTTTTGCGCCTTCTCACAAAAAGGCGCCGTTCATAAAACTAGAATCGTGTCCACCAGTTCTGATAATCTATAGTCACATTGTAGCTGTCTGCATATTAGTAACATAGAATTGACCTTTTCTATTCCTCGCCGTGATAACACCTATAAGTCGGATCACAACGCTGTTTGTTTCATTTGCTGATACACGGAAATTCAATCAATACTGCAACTTGTTGGGTTGAAGAGCTTTAGATGAGGTCGGAGAATCAGTAGATTTTTCTGTGTGTATTCTTTCCCTTGTACTCAGTTAGGACTAAACCAACTCAATTTAACTCAATTTAAAATCTGACTTTATTTAGAAACCACTATTCACGGCAAAGCATGTTTGTCATTGCTGTAGATTTTCTGACAGTAATGAAAGTACATTTCTTTATTTCCAAGAAACGTGCAATTTAAGAGAAGAAATTGGGGCTCAGCATCATGAATATGGAACCAAATAGTATTTATTACTGTATAACATTTTTTATTTTGGTCAGCGTTATGTGCTGTGACTCACAGGGCCCTTGTGAGTCAACAGGGACACAAGATAGCAATATAAAATAAAAATATATATAAAATATATAATGGCAAAAAGGGCTAATAAAATAAATAATAAAATGTGGCCACACACTATAATAAATACAACCTGGATATAATACTGCGCAGTATCTTGTGCTTTTTGTTCTGTTTTAAAGTGCTCTCTTATCATGCGACTCAGTTCAGTAAGCCAGTATTATCCAGGTATGGTGAAAAGTCTATGACTCCCTAATTCGGGAGTGTGGAAAGATGCAAAGTCTCTGTGCAATGTTATTAGTTGTACTGCAATATTAGGTAACAGTTGTTCAGGTAGGTGGATGGTACCTTGAGATGCGTGTCAGTAGTAGTCCACGTTCCGGTGTCTCCTGGCAGGGAGCACGCTGCTAGAGACTCGTCCGTCTCCTTGATTCACAGCGCGAGTGGCAGTGGGCTCCGGTTGTGTGGACTGCAGCACTTCTCCTGGATGCAGCAGTAGCAGATCCCGGCGGCATCCTAGTGTTAGAGGTAGCGTGCATTGTCTCAGGTTTATTAGCAGGTCTAATGATGCCGGTAAGATGGGCAAATATGCTTGAGACTTGTGCTATATCTCAATATTGTAGGTAGTGGTGGTCACTATGGTAATAAGTAGCTGGATGCGTTTCAGGACCTCCTAAGGTCCTTTCTTCAGCAGCTAGGTATAGGGGTTGTAACGCCGAGTGCTCCGGGTCCCGCTTCTCCTCCGGAGCGCTCGCGGTGTTACACCTCTGCTTTCAGTGCCCCGGTCAGACTCGCTGACCGGGAGAGCTGCTCTGTGTCTCTCGGCGGGTCACATCCCGTGTCACTCACCGGCCCCGTCCTTCTGCTCAGTCCCGGCGCTCGCGGCCCAGCTCTCTAGGGCGCGCGCGTGCCGGGTCTCTCAGATTTAAAGGGCCAGTGCACCACTAATTGGTGCCTGGCCCAATTAGTTCCAAGCAATCCCCACACCATAAAAACCCACTTCCCCTTCCTGTCCCTGCCGGATATTGTTGCCTTGAGCCCTGAGAAAGTGTTTCTGTGTGTTCCATTGCCTGTATATCCAGACCCTTGCCGTTGCCTCTGACTACGAACCGTTGCTGCCTGCCCAGACCTTCTGCTACGTCTGACCTTGCTCTTGCCTTGTCCTTGTGTACTGCTCCTGTCTCAGCTGTCAGTGAGGTTGAGTCACTATCGGGTGGAACGACCTGGGGGTTATCTGCCTCTGCAAGTCCATCCCGCTTTGCGGCGGGCTCTGGTGAAAACCAGTAACCCCTTAGATTCCGTTCCCCTGGTACGGCCCAGGCCATCACCTCACTGACACAGAGGATCCACCACCCGTGTCCTCCCCGCATACCAGTCCGAATCCTGACAGTAGATCCGGCCATGGATCCCGCTGAGGTCCCGCTGTGAGTGTCGCTGACCTAACCTCCGTGGTCGCCCAGCAATCACAGCAGATCACGCTACAAGGACAACAGCTGACTCAGTTGACCGCTATGCTGCAACAGCTTCTGCTGCAACAACAGCAACCATCTCCTCCACCAGCTCCTGCATCTCCTCCGCAGCGAGTGGCTGCTCCCAGTTTCTGCCTGTCTCTTCCAGACAAGTTTGATGGGGACTCTAAATTGTGCCGTGGATTCCTGTCCCAGTATTCCCTACACCTGGAGATGTCAGACCAATTTCCTACAGAACGGTCTAAGGTGGCGTTCGTAGTCAGCCTCCTGTCTGGAAAGGCCTTGCCATGGGCCACACCGCTTTGGGACCGCAACGATCCTGCCACTGCTACAATCCAGTCCTTCTCAGAAGTACGTAGTGTCTTTGAGGAGCCAGCCCGGGCTTCCTCAGCCGAGACTGCTTTGCTGAATCTTGTCCAAGGGAGTTCTTCAGTGGGCGAATACGCCATCCAGTTCCGCACCCTCGCCTCTGAGCTATCCTGGAATAATTAGGCCCACTGCGTGACCTTCAAGAAAGGCTTATCCAGTCACATCAAAGATGTCCTGGCCGCATGAGAAATTCCTGCTAACCTGTCTGAACTCATCCATTTGGCCACCCGCATCGACATGCGTTTCACGGAAAGACACCAGGAGCTTCGTCAGGAAAAGGATCTTGTTCACACCAGGCGGTTTCCCACCCAGGCTCCTCTCTTCCAACGTCCTTTGCAATCTGTTCCTGTGACTCCTGCCGAGGAGGCTATGCAAGTGGATCGGTCTCGCCTGACTCAAGAGAGGACTCGCCGTAGGAATGAGAACCTGTGCCTATACTGTGCAAGCACCGAACATTTCCTAAAAGACTGTCCTACTCGTCTTCCGCGTCAGAGAAACACACCCACTCCCCTAGTTAACGTAGGAGAGTCCTTGCTAGGAGTGAATTCTTCCTCTCCACGATTGACTTTACCTGTGCGGATTGCTATATCCGCTAATGCTACTTTCTTCTCCGCTGTGGCCTTCTTGGACTCTGGTTCAGCAAGAAGTTTCATTGAAGCCTCCCTAGTCAACAGATTCAACATTCCAGTTATCAGTCTTGTCACACCTCTCTTCATTTCATCCGTCAATGGAGAGAGACTGGTCTGCACCGTGCGTTACCGCACTCAACCGCTACTCATGAGTGTTGGAGTTCACCATCATGAACATATTGAATTTTTTGTTCTACCCAACTGCACTTCTGAAATTCTTCTGGGCTTGCCCTGGCTCCAACGTCATTCGCCTAGCCTCGACTGGCTCACCGGGGACATTAAGAGTTGGGGATCTCAATAAAATTACCATAAAAAATCGCTATCGTCTGCCTCTCATCTGCGAACTCTTTGACCAACTGCGAGGTGCTAAGATTTTAACCAAACTCGATCTAAGGGGCCCATATAACCTCATCCGTATTCAAGCAGGCGATGAATGGAAAACCGCCTTCAATACCAGAGATGGTCACTTTGAATACCTAGTCATGCCCTTTGGTCTATGCAACGCCCCAGCAGTCTTTCAGGACTTTGTTAATGAGATTTTTCGGGACATGCTGTACTCCTGTGTGGTAGTCTATCTTGACGACATCCTAATTTTTTCCTCCAACCTAGAGGAACATTGCCTTCATGTTCGTCTAGTGCTCCAGCGACTACGCCAAAATCAACTTTATACCAAAATTGAGAAGTGTCTATTCAAACGGAGCAGTCTTCCCTTCCTGGGATACATTGTGTCCGGACAAGGTCTTCAAATGGACCATGATAAACTTTCTGCGGTAATGGATTGGCCTCATCCCACTGGCCTGCGAGCAATCCAAAGATTTCTTGGATTTGCAAATTACTATCGTCAATTCATTCCCCACTTCTCCACCATCGTTGCTCCTATTGTAGCACTGACCATGAAAAATGCTAATCCAAAATCCTGGCCGCCACAGGCGGAGGAAGCCTTTAACCACCTCAAAGCCGCCTTCTCCTCTGCTCCAGTCTTGTCCAGACCAGATCCTCTGAAGCCCTTCTTCCTCGAAGTTGACGCCTCCTCTGTTGGAGCCGGAGCTGTTCTCCTAAAAAAAATCCGCTAAAGCAAAAAATGTCACTTGCGGATTTTTCTCCAAAACCTTTTCTCCTCCAGAAAAAAAACGATTCCATTGGAGACCGTGAACTATTGGCGATTAAGTTGGCCCTTAAGGAGTGGAGACATCTTCTGGAAGGATCCCTTCACCCCATCACCATCTATACAGATCACAAAAATCTGTCTTAACTCCAATCCGCCCAGCGGCTAAATCCTCGCCAGGCTAGGTGGTCGTTGTTTTTTGCCCATTTTAACTTTCAAATCCATTTTCGTCCCGCAGACAAGAATGTCAGAGCTGATGCTCTATCTCGTACCACTGATGCCTCTGAAGCTGAGACCCTTCCTCAGCACATCATTCCCCCTTAGTGTGTGATCTCTTCTGCTCCTGCTACTCTGGTGCCTATTCCTCCAGGAAAGACTTATGTTCCTTCCCGTCTTCGACTCAGGATCCTCAAATGGGGCCATTCCTCCCTTCTGGCTGGTCACGCTGGAATCAAAAAGACTTTACAGTTGATTGCCAGACACTATTGGTGGTCCTCCTTGGAAAAGGATGTGACCGATTTCGTACGAGCCTGTACAGTATGTGCACGTGACAAGACCCCTCGTCAGAAGCCTTCAGGTCTTCTCCATCCGCTGCCTGAACAGCCTTGGTCCCACATAGCCATGGACTTCATCACTGATCTTCCTGTATCCCAGGGCAACACTGTCATCTGGGTGGTCGTTGATCGTTTTTCCAAAATGGCTCACTTTATTCCGCTTCCAGGCCTTCCTTCTGCGCCACAGTTGGAGAAGCAATTTTTTTCTGCAGATTTTTCGTCTTCACGGGCTTCCCACGCATATCGTCTCGGATAGAGGCGTTCAATTTGTGTCTAAATTTTGGAGAGCTCTCTGTAATCAATTAAAGATCAAATTAAATTTCTCGTCCTCCTACCACCCGCAGTCCAATGGACAAGTGGAGAGAGTGAACCAGATTCTTGGTGACTACCTGCGACATTTTGTCTCCTCCCGCCAAGATGATTGGGTCGACCTGTTACCCTGGGCTGAATTCTCGTACAATTTCAAAAACTGAGTCATCCGCCAAGTCTCCGTTCTTTGTGGTGTACAGCTGTCACCCGCTTCCCCCACTCCCCATCCCCACTTCATCTGGAGTTCCTGCCGTAGATTAATTGACCCTGGACTTCTCCTCTATCTGGAAAGAGACTCAAAAGTCGCTCTCACTGGCCTCTTCTCGCATAAAGAAACATGCGGATAAGAAGAGAAGAACTCCTCCTGTCTTTGCCCCTGGTGACAAAGTGTGGCTCTCTGCCAAATATATTCGGTTTCATGTCCCTAGCTACAAGCTGGGTCCTCGTTACCTGGGGCCATTTAGAGTCAAAAGTCAAATCAACTCTGTTTCCTACAAGCTCCATCTTCCTCCTTCTCTTCGTATTCATAACTCCTTTCATGTATCCCTTCTCAAACCTCTCATTCTTAACCGCTTTTCCCCCAAGGTCACCGTTCCTACTCCTGTCACTGGGTCCTCTGACATCCTCTGACGTCGGTAAAAGAAATCCTCACCTCCAAGGTCGTCAGAGAAAAAAATAATTCTTGTTGACTGGGAGAATTGTGGCCCGAAGAGAGGTCTTGGGAGCCAGAGGACAATATCCTCGACAAGGAGCTCATCCATAGGTTCCTGGGCTCCAAAAAGAGGGGGAGACCTAAGGGGGGGGGTACTGTAACGACGAGCGCTCTGGGTCCCACTTCTTCTCCGGAGCGCTCGTGGCGTTACACTCCTGCTTGCAGTGCCCCGGTCAGACTCGCTGACCGGGAGCGCTGCTCTGTCTCTCGGCGGGGATGCGATCCCCATGGCAGGACGTGCCCGCCCGCGGGTCGCATCCCATGTCACTCACCGGCCCCGGCCTTCTGTTCAGTCCCGGCGCATGCGCGGCCCCACTCTCTAAGGTGCGCGCGCTCCGGGTCTCTCAGATTTAAAGGGCCAGTGCACCACTAATTGGTGCTTGGCCCAATTAGTTCCAAGCACTCCCCACACCATAAAAACCCACTTCCCCTTCCTGTCCCTGCCGGATCTTATTGCCTTGTGCCCTGAGAAAGCGTCTGTGTGTTCCATTGCCTGTATATCCAGACCCTTGCTGTTGCCCCTGATTACAAACCGTTGCTGCCTGCCCAGACCTTCTGCTATGTCCGACCTTGCTCTTGCCTTGTCCTTGTGTACCGCACCTGTCTCAGCTGTCAGTGAGGTTGAGTCGCTATCGGGTGGAACGACCTGGGGGTTACCTGCCGCTGCAAGTCCATTCTGCTTTGCGGCGGGCTCTGGTGGAAACCAGTAACCCCTTAGATTCCGTTAGCCTGGTACGGCCCACGCCATCACCTCACTGACACAGAGGATCCACCACCCGTGTCCTCCCCGCATTCCAGTCCGGATCCTGACAGGGGTCTAAACCTAGCTGCTGAAGAAAGGACCTAAGGAGGTCCTGAAATGCGTCCAGCTACTTATTACCCCAGAATCTATTTATTGTGATGCTGAGATTTTTATTTACAAAGTTATATTGTTGATGATGAGATTGAAACAAGTCATTGGCCCATAAAGTCCAACCTACAATCTTTTGTGTTTATATTTTATATTTCAAATGTTTTTATTGGGTTTTCTAGAATTTTGTAAAACAAATAAAATAAGTAACAAAGTCATCAACATATCGAAATACATTAAATAATTTTTTTTTTTTTTTAAAGGTATAAATGAAGGAGATATTGAAGTACACAGATATAGACTCCGGATTTCAGATTCCAATCTTTTGTGTTTAAAGAGTGGAAAGCCAAGGCTTTGATAGGACACATTCCATTTGTCCTGCATCATTGGGAAAACTACTTCACAATTTTTCAAATATGTAAATCAGAATAAACAAACTTTGTTCCTCCAGAAATGTCATACTCATAATTTATAATAATATAATAACATTTTTCGAAAACTGCATCATGTAGCAGAGAGTTCATAGTCTCACTGCTCTTACTGTAAAGAATCCCCTTTTGTGATGATGGTCAAACCTATTTTCCTCTAAATGTAGATGTTGCCCCCCTTGTTATGCTTACAGGCCCAGGTGTAAAACCATCATTAGACAGATCTCTATATTGTCCATACATATATTTTTACATTGTAATTAGATTCATATATGCTTAACTTCTTAT
This sequence comes from Hyla sarda, assembly GCF_029499605.1. Taxonomy (NCBI): domain Eukaryota; kingdom Metazoa; phylum Chordata; class Amphibia; order Anura; family Hylidae; genus Hyla; species Hyla sarda. Next base: position 67,243,336 of record NC_079194.1, on the reverse strand, counting down.
ATGTACAGTAGGTGCCCGAAATTGTACACAGTTTTTGATGTGTGGTCTGACTACTGATTTAAGTCAAAGCTATACTATAAGGAAAATAGTTTTGGGGAACCCCTATTAAAGTTTAACTGTCATTTCGGAAAACTTTTCATATGTCATAGAAATGACGAAAGTTTCCATCAGTGGGGTTCTGTGTGCTGAGACCCCCAACGATTGATAGAACAAGCAGGGAGAAACAGTGCTCAGCTACGTGTCTCCCTGCTGTCTTGAAGAGCACGGTTTTTAGCACTGTTGTCTTGTAGCACTGGAGTTCTGGAATTAAATCTCACTAAGGACAACATCAAAAAGTTTGTATGTTCTCCCTGTGTTTGCATGGATTTCCTCTGAGTACTCTGGTTTCCTTCCACACCCCAAAATATACTGATAGGTCAATTTTGATAGAGAGACATAATAGGGAAAGGGTCCATTTTGAGTGATGACCAGCTCTGTACAGTGCTGTGAAATATGTTGGTGCTATATAAAGGAATTGATATTTTCGCTGAAGTCTTTCTATGAAGTCCTTGTTCTATAGAATTTTAAGCACCACATAAAGACAGTTTTCTGCATAGAGTCAAGCCATATTATTTTAGTTTCTTTTTGAGGAAAAGTTCATGATCTCTGGGAAACATAATCCTGGTGTCACTGTAACTATTGTGAATTCAAATAGAGAAAAAAAACAGATATGGTCGCACATCCACAACATGCACCTTGATCTAATGCTTCTCAGCAACATTTATTAAACTAACAAGTCGTTCGTGTACTTATGATCATGAAGTGCAAGCCCGCTAGATACGTCACGGCCACCTGTAAGTATTGGGTCCCTGACATCCCTAGCATAAAATAGCGCAGCACTGAGCGGCGACCACCACCGCCGCAACACCAGTGCCCACAGGGTGAACGACCCACTGGCAGAGCAGCCACAAAGCCACTCGAACCAGTCTCTGAGCTGTGCCTCCCCACAGACACAGCGCAGCAACAGCAATGGACGCCCCACAGCACTGCACCATTTTGAACAGGTGTAAAAGTCACCTACCATGCGCTCCCAGCAAGAGACTGGGAGGCTGCCAGAAAGAGTAGGGCCCTATGCAGCTTCCTGTCAATTATATAGGCCTGGATTGAGGGGGAGGGGCAGAGTGCTGACCAAGTGAAAACAAAAAAGAGGGGGATAGAAAACACATTGTGAATTCACATAAAGAAAAAAACATACATGGTCGCACATCCACAACATGCACCTTGATCTAATGCTTCTCAGCATCATTTGTTAAACTAAGAGGTCGTTAGTGTACTTTATGATCATGAAGTGCAAGCCCGCTAGCCACGTCACGGCCACCTGTAAGTAGTGGGTCCCTGACATCACTGTCATAAAATGGCGCAGCACTGAGGGTGACCACCACCGCCGCAACACCAGTGCCCACACGGGGAACGACCCACTGACAGAGCAGTCCCAATGCAACTCAAACCAGTCCCTGGGCCACGTCTCCCCACAGACATGGCACTGCGGCAGCAATGGTCAGCACTCTGCTCCTCCCTCTCAGCCCAGCCCTATATAAATTTGGCAGGAAGCTGCATAAGGTGGATGACATACCTAAGGAACATCTTAGAAAGAGAAATGACAGAAAAGAGAATAAAAAAGATGAAAATGTGTATTTTTCAGTATGTGATGGACATTCCAATCTGATAAAGAAAGCGATCAATAAATATTGGAGTATGTTGAAAGCGGACCCAAAATATGGGGTTTTGTTTAAATACATATATATATAACAAAAGGGTAAATTGATTGTTCACATATTAGTAAGATCAGATGTAAAGAAGAAACGTATGTCTAAACAAACTTTTTTGAAAGCAAGACAAAATGGCACATTTCCATTCGGTTCGTGCCAGAACTGTAATGGCATTGTGAGAGGGGACACAGTGACTGATCCAATGAAGGGGATTAAACTCCCGACACATGGATGGTTCACTTGTGATACTAAGCAAGTGATATATCTTATCAAATGTCTGTCTGGTAAGGTATACATTGTTCAGACGGCTAGGTCTATTAAGATTCGTATTAATGAGCACAAAAGTGCAATCAGAACTATGGCAAAAAAGGTAGCACAGGAGATAGAAGTAGAAAATATGAAATATGGAGAGATGAGTGTTGCAAGACATTTTTTAGAAAACTACTAACATGCTAACGTGAACATTCACTAACATGAACATTCCAACACAGAGCTCTGACTAGAGCAAAAAAGTTGAATCTATCCCGTAGACCTTATCCATAACATCGAGGAGCACTAGTGAGAATATGATGTGTTCTTTTACACTGTTCCCGTAATCTAAGTTTATTGAGAACACAAAATCTGTTGTATGAGTGGACTGTGTTATACTGAGAAGCTGTGGAGGCTCAGGTGCACTAGGTCATACCCTGGTGCAGGCTACACCCTTACCTTTGACTGCAATGAATAGCTGAATAGGGCCCTATTTTTTCCTTTCAGTCTCCCAGTCTTTGACTGGGAGCACATGGTGTGTGAGCTTTTTATACCTGCTCACACTGGTGTGGTGCTGTGCGGCGTCCATTGCTGCTTTGGCACCGTGTCTGTGGGGAGGTGTGGCCTTGGGACTGGTTTGAGTGGCATTGGGTCTGCTCTGCTAGTGGGTCGTATCCCCTGTGGGCACTAGTGTTGCCAGGGTGGTGGTCGCCGCTCAGTGCTACGCCATTTTATACTATGGATGTTAGGGACCCGCTATTTACAGGTGGCCGTGACATAGCTAGCGGGCTTGCACTTCATGATCATAAAGTACACTAATGACCTGTTAGTTTAATAAATGTTGCCGAGAAGCCTTAGTTCAATGTGCATGTTGTGGATGTGCGACCATGTCTGTTTTCTCTATTTGAATTCACTGGAAAATTATTTTTCTGACCAGAAGAGTCTCTACCTACTTTTTTTTCCATTGGTTTAGCTAGCATAAAAACTTATATAAACACATGCCATACACATAAGCGAATGTACCAAAAGCAACTTAGCATTAAACATGCCCATACCATTTAGTCAAAAGTCGGGTTTGGTCATTTGTCTAATGTGTATGGGGGCCTTGGGGGAAAGAAGGGTCAGGCATGTTGGATTTCATCTGCCCTACATTTTTGTTCTCAGTTTGATAAAGCACTTCAAGTGCTGATGAACATCCCTGCTGAATGTTGACATGTATGGGGAGAGCCATGGAGATAGTTGTTGAAGAGAAAAAGAAACTAAGAGGGAACCTTATAACACTTAACTTTTAATGTGCACATCTAAAATATACAAAACCGTAGAAATATAAAAATTAGAAAAATATGAATAGAAAAAACTATTAGGCCGCCAGCAGTGTCTAACCATATAAATGTATCTATACATAACGTACTGTGTCACATATGCAGGAGGCTCAGTTACTGTTGCATAACCACTTATACCTCACTTGATACACTCCCACCTATGAGACTCAGTCCGTCATGTATGCAATATACACAAAAACTTCTTACTTGCACTAAAGTGGTTTAGGTTACATACAGATAAATACTCCTTACACCACTTCTGCAAGACCTAAGTAATTGTAATCTAATGATATAATATAATAATGATAGATTCCGATGTTCACATGTCCTGCATGATCACATCTCCAATATTGCGATCACAGTAAGTAGGGGTGTGTTCAGACAGGACATGCCAATCTCACAGTGACAACTCGCATACGTTATTTATACTGGTTAATCCTATGGTTATTTCCAATTTAATTTTGGGAGCTGATTAATTACACTGGTCTGTAGATACCACATCATCTACTTGTATATCATTAATCCTATAGTAAGTAGAATGTCATACAAACACCTAATCATCAAGATCGGCGTATCTGGCGAATAGACGCCAATCCACACTATACCTAATTGACTAGCGGCGATATTTCACACTACAAGGATAGCTCTTATGCCACTAAGGATTCCAGCATAGATTGTATTCTATTGTAGATCCAAATTACTGTTCACATAGATCATAGTTCATTATACATTAATGCATAAGGAATCCAGGTTATTAAAACTGAAGATCATAAGCGATTAGTCCGCAGTTCACACTGTATCGCGCATCAGCTCCTTCAAATTGACAACTATGTGATGTATAAAACTTGCATTCTCATAGAATGTAAAGACAGCATACAGTCCACAGTGTATATCAGCACAGGATTCAATAGCACATATGCCCAGTGTTTTCAGTGCTTGCTTATATTCAAAAATCCATCAAATGGCCCCATCAAGTGCATTATATAACCAGTTCACACCGTGCGTCATAATTAATCCACAGGTAGTTAGCATTAGTTCACACTACGTGGTATAATTGTCCTCAAATGTTGCATATATAACCAGATTTCACTGTGCGGTGTAATTTATCCACAGGTAGTTGGTATTAGTTCACACTACGTGGTATAGTTGTCCACAGATATTTAGTGTAGTGTCTGGTTTGTAGATTTCACCTAAGTTCACACTTAGGCAGTGACATATATTGCCGTTCGTTGGCTCACACGAACAGTCATAGTGGACATATATAGCAGTGTAGCTAGGGACTTGATCACCGTATACCCAGACTAACAATGTCAGAGGTCCATGTATAAGACTTTCTACCACATTAGATAGTTTGAGATTATCACTCAGATGATGTTATAAGTGTGCTGATATAGATGTGCTGAAATATACACTAAGCTGTATCCATAAGTGCTGAAGTCACATCCAGACAACTGCATTGCGGTACGTTACATCTGGTGGCTCCATAGATTTCATATAACATCCATATCCTCAGGGACCTTTCATAAGCTTGGTCTTCACGCAGTCTTACAGTGCAGTTGCAGCACCATACATGCGGCACTGATGGCGCCCATACTCTACTGACCGACAATTCAAACTTATATACCTGCATGCTCCTATTCCCGTGGTCTGAGGTTCCAATCAGCAATGTGCTATGTCACAGGGAGTGGCTAGCAATGCACACCGCTGATACAATCTACCAAGGATCCGATGGGCTCGGTGTGATATTCGGTCAGGAGTTGAACATAAAGACCTCATTCTGACTACATATGTGGGGCTACGAAAATGGACAATCAGTTAAGTCACGTATAAAGCAAAATAACATATCTCATTCTTTGGCAAAGAAGTCTCATATTATTTTAATCAGGTAACCATTTTGTTCTTTAGACCAAGTCAAAATGCTGAGATGAGACAGTAATGTTTTTTTTTTTTTTTTAAAGAACTGCCAATATGGTCTCATTGTGACTATTTACCAACTCCAAGATGTTACAGTTAAGATGGCTTTCCATATGTAAAGAATATTATCTTCACAGATTAATTAAGTCTCAAAATAGCTGACCTCTCACTCTGCCTAAACTCAGCATAATTCCCTTTTAGACAGTATACCTAGTCAATGAAACATGCATGAGATATGGCCATTGCCATTTATTTGGCCAACAACTATTGAAAGTGATGACCAGACAAAACAGTACAAAAGACTGTAGTGAAAACAATTGGCACCGGCAACCAAGTAACAAACGTATATGTCCAGGTGAAGAGAGAGAGGAGGTAATAAGCCAGCGTAGATCACTAGTGGTGCATCACGTCTCAAGAATCAAAAATAGACACAAGTAGCATAAGGAAAGAAAGAAACGGAGCACTCACACGATCGCTGGTCTTCAATTCAAGTTGTATGGATGGAGGTCCCATTACCGGTGACTTCTGCAGGGAGGCGAAGATGGATTAGGGGGGGCTCGGATGGCAGCCATGGTCTGTATCTCGCCAATGGGGGCTTCATCAGGCCGTACGGAGGAGGGAGCTGGCATTAAGAGCTTCCCTCCTCCCGTCCCCTCTTAATATTCCCGCCCACCTTGTGAATATGCATATCTTCACTCTCAGTCTATTCCCACATGAGTGCTGTGCTCTGCGAGCAGATTGTGGCACTCATGTGGGAATATAGTCTAAAGTCATAAAGACGTGAGAGTGAAGATAATATGCATATTCACAAGGTGGAAGTGCACATGGCAGCAGAAGAGACAGGGGCTATAACTGGACCATTAATCCAGTAATACCTCTTTTTCCTCAGGTTCGCCTGCACTATAACCCTGCATATAGGGAATAGTGCTGGTAAAACAGCTGTCAGTTTCCCTCAAAGAGCTAGAGAGTTCTAACATCTGTATGCATATCTGAAGTAGACATCTTACATACATGTGCTAAAGCATCTAAAGATGACTAAATTCAGCAACGTTGCTAAAAAGACAACATTAAAGGGACAGTGACCAAATTACTTTTCTCCTGACTCCAAAGTTGTGAAAAACAAAGCTATATTCAAGTAACTGTATTTCACTGGAAATGTGAAAGGCGTTTATTAAAGTTTGTAAATTGTTTTAACAGAATCCTAGTGTCAGCTGTCTCCTTCCTGCAATTTGTATGCGGAAATAGCTTTACTGACATAAAGATATTCATAGAGTTCACAGGGGAACATTGAATCAGTACCACTTAGCCATATGACACATCCAGCTTGGACTAATAAAAATACAGCATAACCCTCTATGCTTCCCACAACCAAGACAGATCCTGAATAAAGGACTACCTATTTTTAAACAGAATCTGTCAGCTTCATGCTCAGAGATTAAGTTTCATGGAGGCATTGTTGAACAACATGCACTCCTCCCTCCATCACCTTTCCTTCCCCTGCATGATTGATGTGCAGGACTCAAATTCCAGCACTGAGCTCAATCATTCATGGCAAGGAGGGGAGGGGGAGGGAGAAGGAGTGCATGCTGCAATTCAGCAATGTCTTCTTTGCACTTGAGCTCTAAGCATATATCTGACAGAGTGAGAGAAAGAAAAAGAGAGACAGAGAGAAAGAGAAAGAGAGAGAAAGGGGGAGAGAGAGGGAGAAAAAGGGCAAGATAGAGAGAGAGAGAGAGAGAGAGAGAGAGAGAGAGAGAAGGAGGGCAAGGGAGAGAGAAAGCTTCCAGCACTGAGCTCAATCATTCATGGCAAGGAGGGGAGGGGGAGGGAGAAGGAGTGCATGCTGCAATTCAGCAATGTCTTCTTTGCACTTGAGCTCTAAGCATATATCTGACAGAGTGAGAGAGAGAAAAAAAAGAGAGAGAGAGAGAGAGAGGGGATGGAAAGAGAGAGAAAGGCCAAGAGAAAGAGAGAGAGAGAAGGGAAAGATAAAGAGAGAGTGAGAGCAAGGGAGAGAGAAAGCTTCCATCACTGAACCCTGTATGTCAATCATTCAAGGCAAGGAGGGGTGGGGGAGGGAGGGAGAAGGAGTGCATGCTGCGATTCAGCAATGCCTTCTTTACACTTGAGCTTTAACCCCTTCAGGACCCATGACGTACATGTACGTCATGAGTCCGCTCCCGTTCTATAGCGCTGGGCCACGTTATCACCGCCCTTTTTCCCATTTGAAAAAAAAACTGTGTAAATAAAAATAAACATATGTGGTATCGCCACGTGCAGAAATGTCCGAATTATAAAAATATATAATGAATTAAAACGCACGGTCAATGGCGTACGTGCAAAAAAAATTCCAAAGTCCAAAATAGTGTATTTTTGGTCACCTTTTATATAATGAAAAAATGAATGAAAGCGATCAAAAAGTCCAATCAATCCAAACATGATACCGCTAGAAACTTCAGTGCAAAAAATGAGCCCTCATATCACCCCCTACACGGAAAAATAAAAAAAGTCAGAAGATGACAATTTTGAACGTATAAATTTTCCTGCATGTAGTTATGATTTTTTCCAGAAGTCCGACAAACTCAAACCTATATAAGTAGGATATCATTTTAATCGTATAGACCTACAGAATAAAGTGAAGGTATAATTTTTACTGAAAAATGTACTGTGTAGAAACGGAAGCCCCCGAAAGTTACAAAATGGCATTTTTTTTTCAATTTTGTCTCACAAGGATTTTTTCTTCCATTTCGCCGTCGATTTTTGGGTAAAATGACTGATGTCATTACAAAGTAGAATTGGTGGCACAAAAAATAAGCCATCATGTGGATTTTTTTGGTGCAAAATTGAAAGAGTTATGATTTTTTAAAGGTAAGGAGGAAAAAAAACGAAAATGAAAAAACGGAAAAACCCTGGGTCCTTAAGGGGTTGAGCATTTAGCCTCCGTACATCTCTTATCCCCTTTAATCCAGCTCCCACATCACATCACATCACAGACATCCGGTTTGCTACACTTTTGTCTTCTCTTGTATTTTCCATATTATGTTTGTGACACTTTTGGTATTTGTGGTGTTGGCATATTGCATTAGAGCTGTCATCCCCATACAATGGTAGACTTTTTTTCAAGAGAATAACATGTATCTGATCTCTGCACAACGAAAGAGAGAGAGAGAGAGAGAGAGAGAGAAAGAATGAGAGAGAGAATGAAAGAGAGAGAGAGAGAAAGAAAGAGCGAGAGAGGGAGAGAGAGAGAAAAGAGAGAAAAGGGGAGAGAAAGAGACACAGAGAAAGAGAGAACGAAAGAGCTAGAGAGAGAAAGAGAGAGAAGTAGAGCAAGGGAGAGAGAAAGCTTCCAGCACTGAGCCCTGGATCTTAATCATTCAAGGCAAGGAAGGGTGGGGGAGGGAGAAGGAGTGCATGTCGTAATTCAGCATTACCTTCTTAACACAAGCTCTAAGCATATAGCTGACAGATATAGAAAGAAAGAAAGAAAGAAAGAAAGAAAGAAAGAGTGAGAGAAAGAAAGAGAGAAAAAAAAGAGAGAAAGGGCAAGATAAAGAGAGAAAAGAGGGAGAGAAAGAGAGAAGGAGAGCAAGGGAGAGAGAAAGCTTCCAGCACTTAACCCTGTTTGTCAATCATTCAAGGCATGGAGGGGTGAGGGAGGGAGTAGGAGTGCATGCTGCGATTCAGTAAGGCCTTCTTAACACTTGAGCTCTAACCATATAGCTGACATATAGAGAGAAAAAAAAAGAGAGAGATAAAGAGGGAGAGAGAGCGAAAGAGAGAGCAAGAAAAAAAGAGAGAGAAAGAGAAAAGGGGAGAGAAAGAGAGAGAGAGAAAGAAAAAGAGAGAAAGAGAGAGAGAGAAAGACAGAAGGAGAGAGAAGGAGAGCAAACGCTTCCACCAATGAGCCCTGTATGTCAATCATTCAAGGCAGGGAGGGGTGGGGAAGGGAGAAGGAGTGTATGCAGTGATTCAGTAATAGTGATGAGCGGCATTTGCCATATTCCAATTTGCGATATTTCTCTAATATATAGATGAATATTCATCCTATATTCGCGAATTTCGCGTATTCGTTATATGCCAATATTAGCACATGTCAATATTTGCATATTCGAGGAAGAAAACAGTGATGGGGGGGGGGGGGGGGGCAACTTTACTATTGGTTGCTAGAGATGTTGTTGATAACCTCTGACAAGTGTATTTGTATCATTCTAATTGGCCCATTCTAATTCCCAAAGAAGGAATATGGGAATATTTACATATGTGAATATACGCACATGCGAATATTCACACATGCGCATATGCGAATATTCACATAGGTGAATATTCGCATATGCGGAAAAATTAATATTCGCAATTTTGAACACATAGCGAATATATTTGCAATATTCGTGAATTCGCGAATTTGCAAAATTCGCAATAATAATTCGAAATGCGAATATTTGTGCCCAACACTATTCAGTAATGCCTTTTCAACTTTTGAGCTTTAAGCATATAGCTGAGAGAGAGAGAGAGAGAGAGAGAGAGAGAGAGAGAGAGAGAGAGAGAGAAAAAGAGAATGAGAGAAAGATAGAGAGAGAGAAGGAGAGCAAGGGAGAGGCAAGGAGGGGTGGGGGAGGGAGAAGGAGTGCATGCTGCGATTCAGCAATGTCTTCTTAACACTTGAGCTCTAACCATATAGCTGATAGATAGAGAGAGTGAAATAAAGAATGAAAGAAAGAGAGAGAAAGCTAGAAAGAGAGAGAAAGAGATAGAGAGAGAGAAAGGGGGAGAGAAAGAGAGACATAAAGAAAGAGAAGAGATAGGGAGAAAGAGAGAGCGCAAGAAAAAGAAAAAAAAGAGAGAGAGAGAGAGAAAGAGAGTGAGAGAAAAAGAGAAAAAGACTGAATCTGAATTCTTTAAATAAAATACCTGAGAGTGAAGAGGACAATAACAAGGCAAGAAAAAAAAATACACACAGCTCAGAAGATGCAAAATAAATGAGAAAAAAAAAAAAAAAAAAAAGAATACGACACAAAAGAATATGAAGATATCGAAATGTTTATAGAACAGGAGGGAGAATGCAGGCAAGTGCTTGTCTGTGCGGAGATAGATCTGAAGTCCTGCGAGTAAGGATGACTCACATGATTCTTACATAAGCATGCAGTGCTATAGTTAGAACGCATCATTCTAGATAACAGCCCACTGCTATGATTCTCCCACAGAACAAACAGATCTATGTGCACCTAGGGGGGGCTAAAAGCTCCTGCCAATCGCTCAGATGTCATGACTGACGGGCATAAGTCGTGCATTGTCGAGTATTTTGACCAGTCTTTACTGATATCAAAGTGTGAAAGGGTTAACTTTGGTATGGTTTTAACCCTCTGTGCCCCAAGGCAATCCTTTGGCTATCAGGACATGCTGGGAGTTGTAATTTTGAAACCCTGGTTTGGAAACACTGGACTATTGCGATAACAACAGCAGCAGCAATATGTTCATCCTAATTCTAATCAGGTATATAAGGTAGAACCACATGCGGTTTGGGAAATGACATCCTCTTCTTCCTCAACAGGTGGAGCAACAAGCTTGACAGACTGTCACACCATAAGACGACATCAGGGTTTCAGGTGCTTACTGCTGTTTCACACATGATTCAGTTTTAGACATACTGCAGCTCTTCTCTTCTCTTCCAGATACAGCAGGACAATACATTATTAATGTGGAGCTACAAGGCTGGTGGAGGCCATGCCTGCTCCAATCCACCTATTTATATGTATAGGAACATGCAAAGATTAGGCGTTATTAGTAAGCTAACTTTGTAAGCCAAGAATTGTATTTATCTGTATATAGCAATATATGCACATATACGAGAATGGAGCCATCAGTTGAGGATACTGGTGCATTATACTTATTCCTCAAAGTGAAATGCATCGAAAGTCATACACAAAACAGAGAATTTATTATTTGCTGTATGTACAATGCCATGTGTGTGGTGTCCCAGTACAGGAGTGGGTCCTGTCAGGTAAACATTGCCTCAGGTACCTGTTCTGAGCCCCCGCTACTCCATAATGTATTCTGTTGTATTGCACTGTGATTTTGTGTTATATTATGTTAAATAACTTTAAGGAAGCTTAGCAGAATGAAGCGGGTGACCCTGACCCCCCCAATGGAAGCCCCTCAACATTGGCCTTTGTGATGTGTAGGGGGGAGGAGCTGTGTAGTCTAAGTGTGAGTTGAGTCTGTGTGTAAAGCTCAGTGTTAAATATAGTTAGGAGTCTGCGTCTAGTCTGAGGAGGTCTTGAAAGAGGAGAAAGAAGTCTAAAATCTGCAGCCACACAAATCTCTGGAAAACCCATCGCTCAGGTGAAAGTTAAAGCCTAGCGGTAAGCACAAAGCTCCAGTTGAACCTACAATCATCGGTCAGTCAGGACCAAGTCTCTCAAATTCAGTGTGGGCTGTCATTTTACTAAGATCTCCAGAGTCAGCAACTACAAGTCCCAGCACAGTGACAGGCTTCCCGGGTTAACTCTGTACTTCTCTTTGCACTAAACCATGTATTATGTGGATTTCAACAACTATCCCCACCACAGAAAAAGAAAGTTATGCGTAACCTTGCACCAGTGTCATCATTGTCTCCGCACTTGGCTAGGAGAGCTACCTCAAACCTTGGTGCCCTGGCGTCACAAGTTGACAACTATTCCTTTCACCTCGTGGTCACCACATGTGTATATGTTAAAGTGCCCGTTCTCGGCTTGTTTATCAAATTATTGCATGTAAATAACTTTGTTTGACGACCTATATAAATTTAAACTAGTAAACATACTTGACAGGATAGGACTGCTATGGGCTGGAGTCAAATTGTGCAAAAATGTAGATGCTTAAAAGTTAAGAGCATTCATAACTGGGTGCACACCTGCAGAATTGCATGAGCAGTGTTTATTTTGAACATCAAATGTTCTATTTTTATACTGTAAATGCTGGCTTTTTTCTTGTTTAGTTCTAGGTAGTAAAATTAGCAGATGCACTGGTTGGTGTCCTGAATGTTTCCCTTGTGCAGAAATTCTTCACTTCAGTGATCAGCTGGCATAGGAATATGTGTGAGCTTTTTACCATTTTTTTGCACTAACAAGCATCTTCCTGTCAGTTGCCCAAATTTGTGACGTGCGCCATATATTACATTTTTTGCAGTAACTGGAAAAAGCCCATACTGGAGCAACTGGTTCCATATTGGTCAAAAATCTGTGCTATTGATAAATTCCCCCCAAAGTGTTGTGTAGTATCTGGTCTCTGGAATATTCATGAAGAGCTTGAGGAGTACCTGTCATCAAACCATATTTTCTAAACTTACTCAGATAGTCCCCAACTACTCCTAATACCACTTCTGACCTTAAAAATACATTCTGAGCTTTAAAGGGGTACTCCACCCCTAGGCATCTTATCCCCTATCCAAAGGATAGGGGATAAGACGTCTCATCACCCCTTGTAAGATGTCCCCTTGTTCACATTGCGTGCACTCCCGGCAGGAGAAAGTGGGCGTTTCCCAGCAGGAGCACCATCACTGAAACCTTCGAGAGCTGTGCCTCGCCATGCCCACATGCACGTCCTGAGTTTGGTCTTGGGAGGTGACCAAACTAACTGTTTGACTTGCGGCAGGAAACAGAATAGAGCCATCTAGTGGCTATTTTTTCAATCACATTAAAAACATATAAAGGTTTACATTTTTAACAGCAAGGAAATAGCAAAGTGTCTTATAATTACAGAAGAAACAATATATTAAAAGGTTAGTTTGCTAACAGGTTCTCTTTAATTTTTTGTTAACTTCTCCTGTACTTACTATTAGAGATGAGTGAATTTTTTGAAAATTCGATTCGGCCAATTCGCCAAATTTTCATAAAAAATTTCTGGCCTACAGAGAGCCTCAATAAGGGTATAGAGCACTTTTCCTTGTCCAATCACGCATAGGAAATAATACTGCTATTCAGTATGACATGCAGATTACAGGCATCACAATTAGAATCACTGCTGCAGAGCATCTGGATGTGGCAGCAGGGTCGGGAAACCATAAGGTGTCACAATTGAAGAGATTAACTGCTTGCCGACATAGGACAAGCCGGCTCCTCCTAATCAGCGATTACTTGCCGCATCAGGACAAGCTGGCTCGTCCTGAAACTAAACTGTCACAACATGTAAACATGCTGTGACAGAGAAGTGACATCAGCTGTCACAGACATCGGCCGGAACCCCTGTAGCTGGCCCTGCCCCCAGATCGCTGTGATTGGTCAATCAATCCAGATTGGCCAATCACAGCAAAAGCAGTTGAAAAAACTGCTTTTCACAGCTCCGATCACAGCAGGGAGATCAGTGAGGAGATCGGAGCTGTGTAAGCTCTGTACAATAAATAAAAAAAAAAAAAAAAAAAAAAAAAAAAAACCTAAACACCCCCTGTTACACCTCCTAGTGATCCTGTGCAGGTGACATCAGATGTCTTGTCACCATGCACAGATCTAAAATACACTGGCCCTCTAGATGTTGAAAAACTACAACTCCCAGCATGCCCAGACAGCCGTTGGCTGTCAGGGCATGCTGGGAGTTGTAGTTTTGCAACATCTGGAGGGCTGCATTTTGGAAATCACTTACTTAGATCAGTGGTTCTCAACCTTTTTGGCGACTGTACCCCCAAAGGCTATTATTATCATCCAATATGGCAAACGGGGATCAGAGAGAGGGGGGAATAATAGCACAAGGGGATTAAGATGGAGGGAGAATAATGGCATAAGGGGATTAAGATGGAGGGGGGGGGGGATAATAGCACAAGGGGATTAAGATTGAGGGGGGATAATCAACCCTCCCCTCCATATTAATCCCCTTGTGTCATTATTCCCTCCACCCTCTGATCCCCTTTTGCCATATTCCCCCCCCCCCCCTCTTAATCCCCTTGTGCCATTATTATCCGATATGCCAAAAGGGGATCAGAGGGAGGGGGGAATAATATCACAAGGGGAGGAAGATGGAGGGGAGGGAGGGGGGGGGGGAATGGCGCAAGAGATTAAGATGGAATATAGGGATAATGAGGGGGGGATGGGAGTAATAAAGCACAAGGCATTACATTTTAATGCCTTGTGCTTTATTACTCCACATCCCCCTTCGCCATTATCCCTCTCCCCCTCAATCTTAATGCCTTGTGCTCCATCCCATACAGTCCCCCCTCCATCCCATACAGTCCCCACCTCCGGCCCATACAGTTTTTAACTTTTTTTTTTTTGTTTTAACCTGGCATCCTGCGGTCGCGTTGCCTGCTCCTTCACGCAGCGCGTCCCGTCTCTCCGGCAACCACGCAGCTCACTTACAGCTATGCGCTGGCAAATACTGGCCAATGCATGGCCGGTATTTGTCAGTGCTTCGCATACCCCCAAACAACCCCTGGCGTACCCCTAGGGGTACGCGTATACCACGTTGAGAACACAGGACTTAGATCCCCACAGCAGTACAAGGTGCTGAAAAAATAAAAAATAAAAATCACTTAGCCCAGTGGTCTCAGATGTTGCAAAACTACAACTCCCAGCATGCCCTGACAGCCAACAGCCGACAGCCAAGTAATTTTTTTTTTTGAAGAACCATGTCCTGCTCCTAAATAAGTGGTGATCTCCAAACTGCAGCCCTCTAGATACTGGAGACCACTGGTCTGACCCATCAGTCTGCTGCCCCTAGCTTTTTTTGTGGTTTTTTTTGCACTTTTTTTAAGGGGGCCTTTGCAGCCCATGCCACCAGCGTCTGTTCTGTGCTGCGTGTGCAGACTACCGTGATTGCTATTCAGTGATTTATTACTGATCACCACTTTCTTTTGCTGGAAAAGAAAAAAAAACTAAGAAAAAACATACCTGCACCCGAAAAAAGTGCTGATTAGTAATAAATCATTGATCAGCAATCAGGGCAGTCTGCACAAAGGGTAGGGTCCGGCCACTCAGTGCAGTCACTGATGGCACGGACCGCATAAATCCCCAAAATAGTGCCCCAAGAACAAAAAATAAACCCTACTTCATTACAGTAAAAGTAAAAAAGCACTACACCTACACTACATTATACACTGAAATAATAAAATTTGTGTTCAGGGCTCCATACATGTACTAGTGACGGGAAAGATTGCCTACATACCTATACAAGATCTTACCCTAGCATAGCGGTCTGAGTTGTGCCATAACCGCGCAATGAGGGCACGCCTATAGAGGGCAAAAAGCAACCATGCTAGGATAAATACAATTCCTGAAATAACACATCTTACACCCAGCATCAAGCTTCACATACCTGAAGTAGACTATACCTAGTGTGCTGAGAGAGTAGCCCCGACCAACTAGTGACTATTAGAGGTGGTAACCATACCTTTGAAACTGTGGCCGTAATGTCCATCTGTAAAGAAACGACCTGAGAATGATAACATTCCCTACCAAATACTAACTGAACTATACCTATTACCATCCCTACTTGTGACATTACTTCAAATGGACATGGAAAGGCTAACTTTATGGCAGGTCTGACAAGCACCAATCCCCTGCTATTTATGAGGCAAAACTAAACTGACAGGTAAATGACAAGAAATACCTATCTACCTGATAGACCGTGTGGATCATGTCGCCTGACAAGGTTCACGAAGGCACCTTACCTGATTGAGACTGTAACAACAGACATACCTACCTAGCCAATGTACTGACCCAACTGGACTTGGGAATGATGACCCGTTGCAGATGACAGCTCCCTGTGTGAGCAATGTACCTGTAGATGTGACCAGTGTTTAGGTGAACCACCATGCCTGTAGACCTGACAGGTCTTTGTGACACAGTCACAGCCTGAACTCGTCACAGGTCCCCGCAAAACCATCGAGCCTGTAGACATGACAGGTCTGTGTGAAATCATCGTGCCTGTAAACGTAACAGGTCTTTGTAGACCCCCTTTTTTTTTTCACAATATGTAAGTGTTAAATGCCATAGTGAGACTGTATGCGATCCAAAACGTGTCAGATTACCTACACAACCATGTCAAAATCAATTGCTCTGAAATGAGACAGCAGTAACCACGATTCAATCCCCGATCCTAAAGAAATGAGTCATGTAACTGTATTAAATACACAATATATCTGCAACTAAATGCGGACCCTCCTTAAAAGAGAACGTGCAACTATGCCGGATAGTTGAATCTGTGTACTACAACGAAATGATAGCGTAATCGAGAAATACAACAGACGAGGTTGTATCTGACCTGAAAACATGTCAGGTCATAACAAATATAACAAACGACAAAATAACTTTGAAAACGATTCAGTAACAACTGACATTACCCCATTAACCTGATTTTTTATTTTTTTCTTCTTCCGGCCCCTGAGACTGCTGTAGACAAGTGAGGGACAATCAACCATATGGTCTGCTCTGAGGACGCGTCAGCAACAGGTGTGTAATGTTGCTACCCCTACCTAAAGTCTATTCTGAGAAATGGGTCATGAACAGTGGTTTACGTGGGCTGCTCCGGGATAGTATAAAATAACAAGTACATGACGCTGTAGTATAAGTACATAGACTGTTCTGAAGAAGAGTCAGGAACAGCGGAATTACGTGGCCTGCTCTGAAGACGTGTCAGCAACAAGCATGTGATACAGTACTAAAAGAACTGAGACTGTTCTGAAAACGAGTCAGGAACAGTAGACTACATGGCCTGCTCTGAAGACGTGTCAGCAACAAGCATGTGGATGACGTACTTAACAACCGACTGTTCTGAAGATAAGTCAGGAACTGTAGACTATGTGGCATGCTCTGAATACGTGTCAGTAACAAGTATGTGGATGACGTACTTAACAAACAAGACTGTGTAACAAGCATGTGATACAGTACTAAAGAACTGAGACTGTTCTGAAGACAAGTCAGGAACTGTAGACTATGTGGCATGCTCTGAATACGTGTCAGTAACAAGTATGTGGATGACGTACTTAACAAACAAGACTGTTCTACAGATGAGTCAGGAACAGTGGAATTACGTGGCCTGCTCTGAAGATGTGTCAGTAACAAACGTGTGATGCAGTACTAAATTAACTGAGACTGTTCTGAAGACGAGTCAGGAACAGTAGACTACGTGGCGTGCTCTGAATATGTGTCAGCAACAAGCATGTGCACTGATACCCCTACCCAGACTATTTGAGAAAGGAATCAAATTAGTTTTTTTGAGTGGTCTGCTCTGTGGACGTGGGCGTGACCCGTGGTACTGTACACCACCCAGACCCTGAGACTGCTCTGAAGAAGAGTCAGAACCAGTCGACTGTGTGGCATTGCTCTGAAGATGGGTCAATAACAAACGTGTGCTGCTGTGTTTATGGGGACTGTGACTGATCTGAAGAAGAGTCAGAAAAGTGGGTAGCGTGCTGGCTTTGAAATACTTGAGTAAAACGTGAGGGAACGTGTGACTTAAGGCAGCCTGCTCTGAGGACGTGTCAGTACCAAGCCACCAAAACTAAAAAAAAAAACGACCCTATGAGTGTACTGCGGACATGTCAGGAACGGTCAGTTTACATATGCCGGAAACCAGTTTTTTTTTTAGTAACTACACACACCTTAGCAGCACTTAGGAACTTTGATGTTGACACGAAGAAAACTACACAATGATTGCACCTGGCCACTGAATGACAGTGGCTACACCGACCCTCTACTGAGTCCGTGGGCCACCTGAATGCCCTGAGAGACTGAAGGGTAAGAAGAAACAAAGGGGGGAGTGCGCCGCTGGGGTTGCTATGGGCAACCGGAGCCCGGCAGCGGTGAGTCAGGCAACAGGATAACATTGTGAGTATTCCTGAAATTGGTTGCTCTGAATGTGAGTCAGCAACAACCGCGATTCAACCCCTAATCCTGAAGGAACGAGTCAGGTGACCGGGTATTGAACAGCCGATTAGTGCCACTAAAAGGAATGACCACCCTTTGAATGAGTACCTGTGCCAGATAGTTGAATATGTGTTCTATAACTAACTGATAACGCTCTCGTGAAATACAACCGGGGAGGTTGTATCTGACCTGAGAACGTGTCAGGTCATGACAATAAACAACAATGCGATTGCTCTGAACGAGTCAGTAGCAACCGACATTGACCCGTAGACGCTACGGATGAACATGCAGAATAAATACCATTACCCATGTGCAGTAAACACTATGGATGTTAGTGCAGAGAACATAACAGAATGAATGCTACATGTACACAGAATAAGTATTACAATATGTCAGCATAATAAATACTACCATCGTATGTACAGACTGAATGCTACGAATGTCCGTGTAGTGTATTGCTAGAATTCTATGTGCAATATACATGACGTGAGCATGTCTGTGGTATGAATACAACAAGCGTATATGTGGTATAAATGCTATGAGCGTATAGTGGTATGATATTATGAGCAGTATAATGCTATAAGTATACTTGCGGTATGAATGCTAAAAGCTTATGTGCCTGATGTAGGCCATGTGTATGTGCAGTATAAACGCTACAAGTACATGTGCAGTATAGCCGTCGAACGCATGTTCGGCATGAGTGCTATGAATTAATATGTGGTATGACGCTATGAGGTATGAGTACTATGAGCAGTATAATGCTGTAAACATGCTATGAGCACGTGGCCACAACCGCACGAAACAGCATGACACTACGTGTGAGAACCATATGAACCTGCGTGTATGAATGCGGTGAACATGTGAACAACTTAAGAACCGTGAGCGTGTGACCACTATAACTGCCATGAGTGTATGAACCGTATAATTGCCATAGGCAGTATACTGCCGTAATCAGAATGAAATACCATTGAAATATGAACTGAATGACACTTTGAGCGTATGAACCAATGATAAGTACGAGGTGTTTGACTGCCATGAACGTAACATGGTACAGAAAGAACGTGAGACCATGAACATGCCAAGAATATATGAACAGCATAAATGCCAAGTTTGTGGAGCGTGTATAACACCAGCGAGTGAGAGAATAACCATGAGGTGAACAGCATAAACGAGTGTACAGAATAAATTCTGTGAATGTATAATCAGTGAGTATATGTACCATATAATGATATTGGCACATGAAACTGTATACATACTATGCACGTACGAGCAGTGTGCCATAAGCGTATGAATTAACCATGAGAGTACGGACGATAAGAAACTCATGGAGTTATCAAACCATGAAGATGCTCCACTCGAGTGCACCTTGTACCAGCAATGCGTGTATGTCCATTATAAACCAAGCATATGAACCGTATGGATACCATGATCGTGCAAATAACGAGTATTACACTGTGTATACTATGATTTATATGTAGCCTATGTTATATCTCTACAGAGCATTGCACCCTACTGTATACTATATTGAAACAAGACACTCTGCAGAGCACTGCATCACCACACACAGCATATGCTACCCTGCAACGAGATCCTCTGCAGAGTATTGCACCACACCAAACACAGTACATGCCACCCTGTGTTGCAACGAGACCCTTCGCAGAGCATTGCACCACACTGCACATGCTAACTGTAACGACCCACTGCAGAGCATTGCACTATACCCTATATAGTATGTTATATTGAAACCATCCCATCTGTAGAGCATTGCACTAACTGTATAAAGTTTGTTTATAATGAGACCATCTGCAGAGTATTGCACTATACTGTATATAGTATATATTATATTGTAACAAGACCATCTGCAGAGCATTGCACCATAACTGTATATCATGTATACTATATTGTAACAAGACCATCTGCAGAGCATTGCTCCATAACTGTATATCATGTATACTATATTGTAACGAGACCATCTGCAGAGCACTGCACTATAACGTTATAAAGTACATGTTATATTGTAACGAGACCCTTTACAGAGCATTACACTGTACCGTTTACTGCAAGGGCACCGTATACCCCACAGAGCACCGCAGCACACAGCAAAAGTTATATTGAAATGACTCTTTGCAGAGCATTGCACCACACTGTATACAGCAAACGTTATATGGAAACAACCCTCCGCAGAGCATTGCACTATACTTTAGATTAACAATAGCAGACAAGCTGACAGGACCGCCTGACGAGCGGCCATGCAGAGAACTGGCCAGCTGCCCCAACCTGTCCCAAGGGCATAGACAATTGTAGCTGTGCGGGTGCTGGGCGGTCCGCATGCCACCATGAGGCAGCTAGCGGGCTGCACGAAATGCTGAGGCTGCGCCACCCCCAGCACCGATTTAACTCACCTGCTTGCCGCTCCTGGCCCCCACTACCGCTGCAGGCAGAGCCAGCCAGAACCATACCTGCCCTATATTACCTTATAATCAGAGGGAGACACCGCATCTCCAGATAAGACAGCCAGCGGAGCTGCCAGGGATGCCTGCACCCCCAAGCCAGACTCATGATCAGCGAGGCCTCAGCACCGTGAGCAGCAGCTCTGAAGATTTTTGTGGGAGATTAAAACACCAGATACAGGAAGCAGAGGCTTCCACAAACGACACGTGCTCCGCCCCTGTAGGAGAGGGGAGAGTTATATACACACACCCCCACCTGTTCCCAATAAGCCCCACCTGGAAGTGCAGGGAGCGATAATTACTTCCGCCCCTCTCACAAATGCAGCCCTGCAGGCTTTAAACAAAGTGAAAACACTTTACATTTACACACACACTTAGTTCTCACTGAAACTGACTTTACCTTTTTTTTTCAGTAAGGTCAATTTGATGGTGGCTCATAAGAATTTGTGGACATATGTGGACGTATAATGCTCTGGCGAACAACATGGCTCAGGAGTGAGAGAGCATCATGTTCATTTGAGGCCTAAATTTGTGATTTGCACAGGGGTCGCTGATAATTTCAGCGGTTTTGACATGAATGCAAAAAAAAATATATATAGTGAGCCTTAACACCCCACAGGTGTTTGCCGAATTTTTTGTTAAATTTGGACGTGAAAATGAAAAAAAAAATGTTTTCACTAAAATGCTGGTGTTATCCCAAATTTTTCATTTTCACAAGGGGTAATAGGAGAAACAAAAACAAAATTTGTAACCCCATTTCTTCTGAGTAAGGAAATACCCCATATGTGGATGTAAAGTGCTCTGGGCGAACTACAGGGCTCAGAAGAGAAGGAGCGCCATTGGGCTTTTGGAGAGAGAATTTGGCTGGAATTAAAAAGCCATGTGTGAATACAAAGCCCCCATCGTGCCAGAACAGTGGACCCCCCCCACACATGTGACCCCATTTTGGAAACTACACAACTCATGTAATGTAATAAGGGGTGCAGTAATCATTTGCACCCCACAGGTGTCTAACAGATTCTTGGAACAGTGGTCCATGAAAATGAAAATTTTTATTTTTCATTTACACAGCCCACTGTTATAAAGATTTGTGAGGGGTGTAATTTCCAAATTGAGGTCACATGTGGAGGGGTCCACTGTTCTGTCACCATGGGGGCTTAGTAAACGCACATGGCCCTCAACTTCCATTCCAACCAAATTCTCTCTCCAAAAGCCCAATGGCGCTCCTTCTCTTCTGAGCATTGTCGTTTGCCTGCAAAGCACTTTACCTCGACATATGGGGAATTTCCTTACTCAGAAGAAAGGGTGTCACAAATTTTGGGGGGCTTTTTCTCCTATTATCCCTTGCGAAAATGAAACATTTGGGTTAACACCAGCATTTTAGTAAAAGAATCTAAGTTTTCATTTTCACGTCCAACTTTAACGAAAATTCGTCAATCACCTGTAGGGTGTTAAGGCTCACTAAACCCCTTGTTATGTTCCTTGAGGGGTGTAGTTTCCCAAATAGTGTGCCATGTGTTTTTTTCTTTCTTGCTGTTCTGGCACCATGGGGTCTTCCTAAATGTGACATGCGCCCCAAGAACCATTTCAGAAAAATTTGCTCTCCAAAAGTCCATTGTCGCTCCTTCCCTTCTGAGCCCTCTAGTGCGCTCGCAGAGCACATTACATCCACAGATGAGGTATTTCTTTACGCAAGAGAAATTTGGTTACCAATTTTGAGGGGCATTTTCTCCTTTTACCTGTTGTAAACATGAAAAAAATGTTAGTATAAAAAATGAAGATTTTGAGTTCTCTCCTCCATTTTTCTGCTATTCCTGTGAAACACCTAAGAGGTTAACAAACTTTCAGAATGTAATTTTAAATACTTTGAGGGGTGAAATTTTTATAATGGGGTACATTATGGGGTATTTCTTACATAAAGACCCTCAAATTCACTTCAAAACTGAACTGGTACCTGAAAAATTCTGATTTTGAAATTTTCGTGAAAAATTGGAGAAGTCCTCTAATGTCTTCAAAAAGTAAAAACATGTCAACTTTATGATTCCAACATAAAGTAGACATATTGGGGGATATTTATCAAAGCTGTCTATGTCCCGCATCAATTTAGACCAAACCACAGAGGGTTAGGCCAGTTTATTGTGCACCTAATTTATCAAAAGGCGCACGGCTCTTGATAAATTCTGTGCACAGACTTCGTGATCTATGCTTTAGACTGTATTTAAACATGCTCCAGCATGGTCTGATATTTCGGCGTACCTTCAGCCGATGCGACTTTTCAGCTTTTGATAAATTCAGCACCAATGCATTTTTCCGTCTAAAGTAGACTAGAATGCATCATGTTCTAAAAATCCTCTAGAGCAAAAGTCGCAAAAAACTCGCACATATTTAGACTGCGACTTTCTGTGCGACAGATTAAGACAGAAAAAAACAGTCTAAATCCTGTGATAAATATCCCCCATTGTATATGTGAATCAATGTATAATTTATTTTGCATGTCTATTTTCCTTACAAGCAGAGAGTTTCAAAGTTAGAAAAAAGCTAAATTTTCCAAATTTTCATGAAATTTTGGAATTTTTCACCAAGAAATTATGCAAGTATCAATAAAAATTTACCAATAACATAAAGTAGAATATGTCACAGAAAAAGACTCTCGGAATCAGAATGAAAGGTAAAAGCATCCAAGATTTATTAATGAATAAAGTGACAGTGGTCACATTTGCAAAAAAGAGCTCAGTCCTTAAAGGGGTACTACGCCCCTAGACATCATATCCCCTATCCAAAGGATAGGGGATAAGATGTCAGATTGCCAGGGTCCCGCTGCTGGGGACCCCCGGGATCGCCGCTGCGGCACCCCGCTATCATTACTGCACAGAGTGAGTTCGCTCTGTGCGTAATGACGGGCGATACAGAGGATGGAGCAGCGTGATGTCATGGATCTGCCCCTTGTGACATCACGACCCGCCCCCTTAATGCTAGTCTATGGCAGGGGGTGTGACGACCGCCATGCCCCCTCCCATAGACTTGTATTGACGGGGCGGGCCCTGACATCATGAGGGGCGGAGCCATGGCATCACGATGCTCCGGCCCCTGTATTGCCCGTCATTACGCGCAGAGCGAACTTGCTCCGTGCAGTAATGATAGCGCGCTGCCGCAGCGGCGATCCTGTGGGTCCACAGCAGTGGGACCCCGGCGATCTGACATCTTATCCCCTATCCTTTGGACAGGGGATAAGATGTTTAGGGGCGGAGTACCCCTTTAAGGTGAAAATGGGCTGTGTCCTTTGGGGTTAAAGATTTTTTTTATTGTAATTTTTATTTAATTTAATTTGAATTCATTTACATTTTTACCACCTGTTCCAGCCCCTGCCTCTCAGCTCCCTCCCCCCCCCCTCCGACTGTGAAAGTGTGAATGTTTCATTTAATCAGTTATGGTTCATTGTTATTGCTCCAACCAGTTTCATTGGATTTTTGTGGTAATTCCACAGGTAATATATGACGACGACCATAGGGATTCACAAGTTTTATGTCCCGGGTGCCCAAAACAATTACTTCGAACTAATACTGTATGACCACAAAATCCAAGATAACAAGTAGTCACATGGCGGCACAAGGACAGAGCCTAGAGATTTCAGCAGCCCAACGAGACCATAGGGCCTCACAATTGAAAAGATAAAAATATTTTATAAAATTTAAATTGAAGATTTTATATAGATTTAAGATTTTTAAAGCTTAATTTAATCTGCCAACAGCATGAGGAGACCATATGGTGGCACAATGACACAGCCTGGAGGTGGCAGCTGCATGAGGAGACCATAATGTGGCAGAATGACCCAGCCTGGAGGTGGCAACAGCCTGACGAGACTATAGGGCCTCACAATTGAAAAGATTAAAGATAATTTTTAAAATTTAAATTGAAGATTTTATATAGATTTCAATTTTTAAAGATGACAGATGACTATAAAGGTCTCAGCGAGCTCTCCGGTCCTGCACCCTAACCGTGAGCACCCGCCGTCTCCCGCTATTGCTGCCCATTGCTTACCTCCTTCTGCCCAGCTCTCTGCTTCCCCACACGCACACCCCCGCCTCCTAGGGCACGCACACGGAACCTTCTCTAGATTTAAAGGGCCAGCACACCATTAATTGATGTCTGGTCTATCCCATATACGTTATTTATGCCAGCTCCTCCCCCACTTCCCTGACGGATCTTCAGTGCCCCTAGCCGGAGATTAAGCATTCCTTTTGCCTATTTGCCTCTTCCTGTGTATCCAGACCTTCCTGCTACGTTATTTGACTATGCACCTTTGCCGCCTGCCTTGACCTCCTGCTAAGTTTGACTACGCTTCTGCCTCTGGTACCTCGTCTTGCCCAGCTACCTGTGTGGTTGAGCCGTGTCGGGGGTAGCAACCTGGGTGTCGGCTTCCGTAGCAAGCCCATCCTCCCTTGCGGCGGGCTCTGGTGAAGACCAGTGGCACCTTAGACTCCGGTCCCCGATACGGTCTGAGTCATCGCCACATAAGTTAATAGGATCCACATCCAGCATCAGAATAGCAAGATCCGGCCATGGATCCCGCTGGGGTTCCTCTGCCAGATAACCTGGATCTCGCTTCTATCGTGTCGCTCCAGTCACAGCAGTTGACCCAGCAGGCACAGCAGTTGAGCCAGTTATCCGCCATGATGCAGCAGTTGCTAACTGCTTAACAACAGTCGCAACAGTTTCAGCCTACTCCTGCTCCAGTGCTGCCTCCCGCTGCTGCAATCTCTTCTGGAACGAAACTGCGCTTGTCTCTTCCAGAGAAATATGAGGGGGTTTCCAAGTCCTGTCGTGGTTTTGTGATTCCATGCGCATTGAACTCATGGCGAACCTACTGCTATAACAACTGTTTTCATACCCTTCCGTCCAAGTTGGTTTCTCCTTCCACCCCTCTGCCTGGTCTGCCGTCTTTTCTTCAGGATTTTGCTGATGTCTTCAGCAAGAAACAAGCTGAAGTTTTACCTTCACATCATCCTTACAATTGTTCTAACGACTTATTGCCTGAAACCACACCTCCTGGGGGCAGAATTTACCCCTTGTCTGTTCCAGGAACTCAGGCCATGTCTAACTATATACAAAAAAATCTAAAGAAAGGTTTTATAAGAAAGTCATCCTCTCCTGCTGGAGCCAGATTCTTCTTTGTGGAGAAAAAAGAGGGGTCCTTGCGACCTTGCATCGACTGTCGCAGCCTGAATAAAATCACTGTAAAAAAAATGCTATCCACTTCCATTGATCTCTGAGTTATTTGATCATCTACGTGGTGCTAGGATCTTCTCCAAACTCAACCTACGAGGGGCCTATAATTTGCATCAGTGAAGGGGATGAATGGAAGACTGTGTTCAATACTGGTGATGGACATTTTGAGTATCTTGTGATGCCATTCAGGCTTTTTAATGCTCCAGCAGTCTTCCAGGAGTTCGTCAATGACATTTTTCGTGACCTTCTAAACTCCTGTGTCATTGTCTACTTGGAGGACATACCTCATTTATTCGCCCAATGTCCAGTCTCGTCGCCTTCATCTCCGCCAAGTATTACAGTGTCTATGCTAAACTTGAGAAATGTACCTTTGAAAAAAACAGCCTTCCATTCCTGGGGTATATTGTCACCAGTCAAGGTCTTCAAATTGATCCTAACAAGTTGTCCACAGTTCTGGATTGGCCACGCCCCACTTGTTTGAAAGCTATTCAGCACCTCCTTGGCTTTGCTTTATTACTATCGACAGTTTATTCTTCACTACTCCACCTTGGTTGCTCCTATCGTCTCGCTCACCAAGAAGACTGCCAATCCTTGGGTCATGACTCCAGAGGCTGAAGAAGCTTGCAAACAGTTAAAGTCTGCCTCTGCTTCTGCTCCTGTTTTATCTAGACCCAATCCCAGCAAGCCATTTATCTTAGAGGTAGATGCTTCTTCAGTTGGAGCAGGTGCAGTCTTAACGCAAAAATCTTCTAAGGGAAGAACTGTAACCTGCGGATTTTTTGCAGAGAGAAATTATACTATCGGAAATCATGAGCTCTTGGCCACAAATTGGCCTTAGAAGAATGGTGTCACCTCTTGGAAGGCTCTGTACATCCGCTAACTATCTATTCAGACCACAAGTACTTTCTCTATCTAAAAATCTTAAATTTCAATGGTCTCCTCATGTTTCAGCCACCTCCAGGCTGTGTCATTCAGCCAATATATGGTTTACTGATGCTGCTGGGCCTGGGCCTAAATTTTTTTTATGGTAGCACTAGTTACCATAAATCTTCTATTTAAATTTCAAAATGCATCTTTTAATCTTAGGGATTGTGAAGCCCTAGAGTCCAGGCTGTGTCATTAAGCAAATATGGTCTCCTCATGCTGCCAACACATCCAGGCTGTGTCATTCAGCCACTATATTGTCTCATCATGCTTATCCACATCCAAGCTGTGTCATTCAGCCACTATATGGTGTCCTCATGCTGCCAACACCTCCACGCTGTGTCATTCAGCCACCATATGATCCCCTCATACTGATGCCCCCTCTAGGCTCTGTCATTGTGCCGCTCTGCGGCAGTGATTCTAAAAGCGATGCCTGTAATCTGCATGTCATTCTGAATAACAGTATTATTTCACTACCCCAGCACACTCCATATGCGTGTTAGAACAAAGCAAAGTGTTCTACACCCCTATTTAGGCTTTCGAAAAATTCGGCAAATTGGCCAAATTGAATTTTCAAAAGTTCGCTCATCTATACTCATGATGCTAAAAGTACCCTTTTAATAGAGTAGATACCAATTCAGGATCGTCCTGTCTTAGCGGGAACAGAGAATGGCACAGAGTTTCTTGGACTGGAATGTTTATGTATTACAGATAGGACAATGATTTAAATGAAAACTCTGAAATGATTTGTTTCCCCTGTGGAGAAATTGCTGGTTAATTGAAGACTGGCTGCCAGGTTCCTCCACAGACTACAGCTGGTCGCTGCAGATCTCAGCAGTGGGACATCCCGTGTTCAGCTTATCATCGGGAATTCTTTTGACAAAAAGAGACTGTCGCAAGCATGCTGCCAAAAGGATTCTTATAATATGGTAATGAAAAGTTATTATCATACTTATACGCAACATAACATATGTCAAAGCAGCCTAAACTGTTGCGTAGAACCTAGCCTTACTGTGTCAATGTTCAAGTGGATGTTGGTTCTGTCAATACTTTTCCACATGTGCTCAAAAGTAGTGAAAATGTATTATGCATTTGGAAAGTTTTCCAACCCTATTACTGTTTTCCCATCTTGTTATATTGTGGACTAGTGCTAAAGAAAAAGAAATGAAGTTTCCTGCCATCATTTAGAACTTAATATCCCATAATGACAAAGTGAAAACTAAATTTTTGAAATGTTTTCAAACGTATTCAAATAAAAAATAAAATTTTGTATGAACTTGAGTATTTCAGCCCCTTAACCCTGGCTCCTCCCATTTTTATTGATCAACTCTGATATGTTTTTACATCTTGATTGGACTCACCTCTGGTTAATTCAGTTAATAGGACAGGATTTGAAAAGGCACAGCCCTATCTACATAAGGTCTCACAGCTAACAATGCATATGAAGGCAAAAACCAAGCTATGAGATGAAAATAACTTCCTGTAGAGCTCATAGACAGGATTGTGTGGAGGTACTCATTTGAAAAAGGGGACAAAAAATCTGCTGCACTAAAAGCTCCCAAGAGCACGGTGGCCTCCATAGTTCTTAAATGGAAGGAGTTTGAAACAACCAGGACTCTTCCTAGAGCTAGCCGTCCCGCCAAGTAATCTGGGGAGAATGACCTTGGTAAAAAGGATAAACAAAAACCCAATGGTGACTCTGGCTGAGCTCCAAAGATCAGATGAGAGAAACTTTTTGAAGGTCAACCATCACTGCAGCCTCCATTAATCTGGGCTTTATGACAGAGTAGCCAGAAGGAAGCTTCTCCTTAGCAAAAGATACACAAAAGCCTCCTGTAGTTTGCAAAAAAAAAAAAAAAAATACCTAAAGGACTCTTAGATAATGAGAAACACAATGATCTGGTCTATTTAAATCAAATAGAACTTTTTGTCTGGGGCATGGAAATTGGTCAGGGTTGATGGAAAGCTGAATGGAGCAAAGAAAGTACATACTGTAGATATTCTTAATGAAAATCTGAAAACCTGATCCACAATCTCTGGACCTCAGACTAAACTGAATGTTTACTTTCCAACAAGACAACGACACTAAGCTAATGGCCAAGACAACCCTGGAGTGGCTTAGAGACAGCTTTGTTAATGGCATTAAGTGGCCCAGCCACAGCCTTGACTTAAACAGAACCAATCATCAGATTTTATGCTATATAACTCTTGGCAAAGCATTATATAGGGTAAAATTTTTATCCTCACTATCCCCGGGGGATGCTCCTACCCCCAGGGATGGTGAGGATATGAACTTATATGTTTCTCCCCGCCGGCCCCGTAAGTAGTCCCTGGGCGGGGAGCTCCTCTCACCTAGACCCGTGTCTTGGCTGGGAGTGACACTCCCTCCGCTTTATTGATGGGCCGTGTCATGTGCTCTGCTCACTCATCCCTCCACAGGCAGGAGTGTCCCCCGGGGAAGGTGAGGATAAAGATTTTACCCTATATAACGCTTTGCCAAACGTTATATAGAGTAATCTCTGATGATTGGATCCCTTTACGCCCTGGCTTGAACTTAGAAGTTCAGGCTTCCACTGATGGCCCCCCATCCAATCTGACAGAGTTCAAGAGGATCTGAAATGAAGAATGGTAGAAAATCCTCAAATCCAGGTGTGCAAACCTTGTGGCATAAAACCCAAGATGAATGAATTAGTGTTGAGCACAAATTTTTGCAATTCGAATATTTATTTATTTTGCATATTTGGGAATATGGCGAATCTAGCGCTATATATTCGTAATGATGAATATTCATAATTTTTTTTTCACACAGAACACATCACAGTGATCTCATCCTTCCCTGATTCCAGCTTGTGGTCTAGAGAAGGCTCCTATACTATTTACTGTATTAGACTGGAGAGCGAATATTCGTGAATATAAGAATATGCAAACATTCGCGAATATCCTCACATTCGCGAATATCGTCACTAAAATTAGATAGATAGATAGTGGCGATATCCGCGAATATGACATGACAATATTCAAAATGAAAAATGTCAAAGACCCATTATCACTTCTGTATAGACCAAAAATAGACCAAGAATTAGGAGATAGATAGATGGCTGGATAGATAATATAGATAGATAGGTAGATAGTTATCCGCATGCGTATATGCGCATGTGAATACGCCCATACGCATGCACATACGCACATGCGCATTTACACAAATCCTAAATAATCGCAAATATGTTGAATATGCGAATTTTGCGAACATAGGACGAATATTCATCCATATATTCGCAAAATATATTGCGAATTCGAATATGGTATATGCCGCTCATCACTAGACTGAATGCTGTAATCTCTGCCAAAGGGGCTTCAACTGAGTAAGGGGTCTTAATACATATGTCAGTTGAATATTTTAGTTTTTGATTTTCAATAATTTAGAAAAGATTTGTTACTGTCTGTTTTCATTTTGTCTTTGGGCATTGAGTGCAGAATAATGGGGAAAAACTTGAATTCTGTTAATTTTAGCACAAGGCTGCAACTAGTGATGAGCGAATGAAAGCTGACGAACCCAAATTCGCAACGAATGCGAATTACGCCACGAGTCTATTGCGCAAATTGCTTAATTAAACTCAATTTTACAGGGTTCCAGGCTCCAGGGCATCTAAAATGGCGGCTCCACATGTCAGTACATGGGGCACGGGATGCTGGGAAGGTGAGAAGGCAAGGCGGGAAGGGAAGTAGGTGGGATGACCCTGAATCACATGCAGGATGCAGCCAGTCAGCAGCAAGTCACACCTATGATGTCACTGCCCTATATAATCGGCAGCCATAATTCCGACTCCTCACTTCATTACAATACACTGCAGAAGGATCATAGGATGCAGAGCCTGTGTGTGTGTGTGTGTTACAGCAGAGAAAAGCGCATTCCAGCAGCATTTAACATCCTCCTAGTCACATCAACGTTTTTTTTTCACTGAAAAGGATTTTTTATGCAGCTGCAGGCATTAACCTCCCAGTCACTTTCTTCAGCATTGTATTACAGAGAGCGGCAGAGAGCTGTGTGTTGCCTCATATATTTCAACAAGCTGCATCAACTTCATAAACCTTAGCAGAGGAGGCAGGGATAATTTTTATCTACTGATTATACTAGTCTGTAGACTGTATAATAACCAGCAGTCCATTCCTAATAGTCTTTGACAGAGTGCAATTTTGTGTTTAGTACACAGCTTTTTTTTGACTGCAGTACTGTTGCGTACTGCTGGTGTTTTACAAAAATATATATTTTTTAAGGGTACTGTAGCGCAATTTTCTGCCCTCATCAGTGCATACCACATACATACTTCTAAGTAGTGTACTATTTTGTACCTGTTAATCTGTCAAGGGCCTACATACTGTGAAAGGACAGCCAAAAGTAATCACCAGCTGGTGTTTTACAAAAATACAGAGTTTTTAGGTGTGTAGCGCATTTTTCTGCCCTCATCAGTGCATACCGCATATGTACATCTAAGTAGTGTACTATTTTGTACCTGTTAATCTGTCAAGGGCTTGCATACTGTGAAAGGACAGGCAAAAGTAATCACCAGCTGGTGTTTTACAAAAATGTAGAGTTTTTAGGCGTACTGTAGCACATTTAACTCTTGTAATCAGTCAAGGGAGTAGACACTGTGAAAGTCCAGGTAAAAGTAGTCACCGGCTGGTGGTGTACTAGATACTTTTTTAAGTGTACTGTAGCGCATTTTTCTGCCCTCATAAGTGCATACCACATACCTACATCTAAGTAGTGTACTATTTTAACCCCTTAAGGACTCAGGGTTTTTCCGTTTTTGCACTTTCGTTTTTTCCTCCTTACCTTTTAAAAATCAGAACCCTTTCAATTGTCCACCTAAAAATCCATATTATGGCTTATTTTTTGCATCGCCAATTCTACTTTGCAGTGACATTAGTCATTTTACCCAAAAATGCACGGCGAAACGGAAAAAAAAATCATTGTGCGACAAAATCGGAAAAAAAAACCCCATTTTGTAACTTTTGGGGGCTTCCGTTTCTACGCAGTGCATATTTCGGTAAAAATTACACCTTATCATTATTCTGTAGGTCCATACGGTTAAAATGATACCCTACTTATATAGGTTTGATTTTGTCGCACTTCTGGAAAAAATCATAACTAGATGCAGGAAAATTTATACGTTTAAAAATGTCATCTTCTGACCCCTATAACTTTTTTATTTTTCCACGTACAGGGCGGTATGAGGACTCATTTTTTGCGCCGTGACCTGAAGTTTTTATCGGTATGATTTTTGTTTTGATCGGACTTTTTGATCACTTTTTATTCATTTTTTTTAATGGTATAAAAAGTGACCAAAATAGGCTTTTTTGGACTTTGGAATTTTTTTGCGCGTACGCCATTGACCGTGCGGTTTAATTAATGATATATTTTTATAGTTCGGACATTTACGGATGGATCTCAGGCACGGAGCAGTCATTCGTCGATCGGACACCGAGGAGGCAGGTAAGGGCCCTCCCGGTGTCCGATCAGCTGTTCGGGACGCCGCGATTTCACCGCGGCGGTCCCGAACAGCCCGACTGAGCAGCCGGGATACTTTCAGTTTCACTTTAGAAGCGGCTTTCAGTTTCACTTTGACCGCCGCTTCTAAAGGGTTAATACCGCATATCGCCGCGATCGGCGATGTGTGGTATTAGCCGCGTGTCCCGGCCTTTGATGAGCGCCGGGACCGAAGCGATATGATGCAGGATCGCGGCGCGATCCCGCTTCATATCGCGGGATCCGGCGCAGGACGTAAATATACGTCCTGCGTCGTTAAGGGGTTAAACCTGTTAATCTGTCAAGGGCCTAGACATTGTGAAAGTCCAGGCAAAAGTACTCACCGGCTGGTTGTGTACTCAGATACTTTTTTAAGTGTACTGTAACACATTTTTCTTCCCTCATAAGTGCATTCCACATACCTACACCTAAGTAGAGTACTATTTTGTACTTATTAATCTCTCAAGGGCCTAGATACTGTGAAAGGACAGCCAATAGTAGACACCTGCTGCTGTTCTAGACAAATACTGTTTTAAGCGTAGTGAAGCGTATTGTACTCCCCTCATATACACAATAAGTATGTCAGGCAGAGTAGTGCAAGGACGTGGCAGAGGCCAAAATTCATCAGGCGCAGGCAGAGGTCGCAGCAGAGTAGGGGTATGTGGCAGCCGGAGTTGCAGTGAGAGGTCTGAGCTCCCTGTGTCAGCTAGCAGTCGTGTTGTGACCAGCAACCCAGCAGCTGTGATTGATCAGTTCAATCGGTCATCCACTTCATCCCTCAGTTGGCATGGCCCTCATGCTGCTGCTGCCGCCATCTCCAGGCTATGTCATTGTGCTTCTCTATGGTCTCCTCATGCTGATGCTGCCACTTCCAGGCTCTCTCATTCTGCTGTTCTATGGTCTCCTCATGCTAATGCTACCACCTCCACGCTCTTTTGTTGTGCCACCAAATGGTCTCCTTATGCTGATGCTGCCACCTCCAGGCTCTATCATTGTGCTTCTCTATGGTCTCCTCATGCTGATACTACCACCTCCACGCTCTGTCCTTGTGCCACCATAGGGTCTCCTCATGCTATTCCTACCACCTCCAGGCTCCGTCATTGTGCCGCCATGTTGTCTCCTCATGCTGATGCTGCCACCTCCAGGCTCTCTCATTCTGCTGTTCTATGGTCTCCTCATGCTAATGCTACCACCTCCATGCTCTGTTGTTGTGCCACCATATGGTCTCCTTATGCTGATACTGCCACCTCCAGGCTCTCTCATTGTGCTGCTCTATGGTCTCCTCATGCTGATACTACCGCCTCCATGCTCTGTCCTTGTGCCACCATATGGTCTCCTCATGCTGATGCTACCACCTCCAGGCACTGTCATTGTGCCGCCATATGGTCTCCTCATGCGGATGCTGCCACCTCAAGGCTCTCTAATTGTGCTGCTCTGTTGTCTCCTCATGCTGATGCTGCCACCTCCAGGTCTCTAATTGTGCTGCTCTATGGTCTCATGCTGATGCTACCACCTCCAGGCTCTCTCATTGTGCTGTCATGGATACTGCAAAACATAATTAAGGTGCTGGTCCCCAGTTTCAGAAATTCCTTGCATTAGGGTCACTTTCAGGACTCCTGATGCCACCTCCAGGCTGTGCCATTCCGCCACTATATGGTATCCTCATGCTTGAGCCACCTCCAAGCTGTGCCATTCAGACACCATATGGTCTCCTTATGCTTTAGCCACATCTAGGCTGTGGCATTCAGCCACTACATGGTCTTCTCATGCTTAAGCCACCTCCAGGCTTTGCCATTCAGACACTATATGATCTCCCTATGCTGCCACAAACTCAAGGCAGTCATTCAGCCACTACATGGTCTCCTCATACTGATGCCATCTCTAGGCTCTGTCATTGTGCTGCCATGTGACTCCATGTTAGATTTGGTCCTTTGTACCCACACACCGGGACCTGGGACACTAAAACTTGGGAGTTAAAAGTTAAATTTCAAAATCCTCAATTTCAAAATCTTAGATTTCTATTTAACCCCTTAAGGACTGAGCGATTTCATGTTTTTGCATTTTCGTTTTTTCCGCTTTGCCTTTAAAAAAAAATCATAACCCTTTAATTTTTACACATTAAAATCTCTATTATGGCTTATTTTTTGTGCCACCAATTCTACTTTACAGTGACATTAGTCATTTTACCGAAAAATCCACGGTGAAAAGGAAAAAAAAATCATTGTGCGACAAACTTGAAGAAAAAATGCCATTTTGTTAATTTTGGGGGCTTCCGTTTCTACACAGTACATTTTTTGGTAAAAGTGACACCTTATCTCTATTCTATAGGTCCATACGGTTAAAATGATACCCTACTTGTATAGGTTTGATTGTGCATTACTTCAGAAAAAAATCATAAATACATGCAGGAAAATTTATATGTTTAAAATTGTCATTTTATGAGCCCTATAACTTTTTTTATTTTTCTGCGTTCAGGGGGCTATGAGGGCTCATTTTTTGCGCCGTGATCTGAAGTTTTTAGTGGTACCATTTTGTTCTGATCAGACTTTTTGATCACTTTTTATTCACTTTTTTGTGGTATAAAAAGTGATCAAAAATGCGCTATTTTGGACTTTGAAATTTTTTTGCGCGTAAACCATTGAACGTGCAGTGTAAAAAGTGGTATATTTTTATAATTCGGACATTTCTGCACGCAGCTATACCACATATGTGTATTTTTATTTTTATTTAAACTGTTTTATTTTGTTACTAGGAAATGCCGGGTGATTCAAACTTTTAATCCAGAAGGGAATACCTGAACGGGTTAACTTTTTTTTTTACACTTTTTTTTTGCAAGCTGATAGGTGCCATAGAGACCTATCAGCTTGCAATGGCTGATTTCATTGACAGACTGCTGCCTTGCTGTTGCATGGCAACAATCAGTGAAATCGGTGATTGATTGCTCCAGCCTGTAACTCAGGCTGGGAGTGATCAATCGGAGCCAGGACACCGCCAGAGAAGGTAAGAGACCTTCTTCACTCCGGGTAGCTGATCGGGGCCTCGCGATTTTATTGTGATGACCCCAATCAGCCCAACTGAGCAGCTGGGAAGCATTTAGCTTCACTTTCGATGCGGCGCTCAGCTTTGAGTGCCGCATCAGAAGGTTTAATAGCGCGTAGCGCCGCAGGTCCCGGCTGTGAATAGGCGCCGGGACCATCCCGCTGTGACGCGGGGTCCTTCGGGTCACCGCGTTATAGACAGGGGCCAGACTTAGGACGTATGAGTATGTCCTAAGTCCTTAAGGGGTTAAAATTCTTACATTTCAATGGTCTCCTCATGCTTTTGCCAACTCCATGCTGTGCCATTCAGACACTATATGGTCTCCTCATGTTTCAGCCAACACCAGGCTGTGTCATTCAGCCAATATATGGTTTACTGATGCTGCTGGGCCTGGGTCTAAAAAACTTTTATGGTAGCACTAGCTACCCTAAATCTTCAAATTAAATTAAAAAATGTATCTATGTTATCTTAGGGATTGTGAAGCTCTAGTGTCTAGACTTGTGCACAAGAAAAAATTTTGTTTAGTTTTTTCGTTGTGGATAACATTTTCGGTTCGATAATATTTTCAGTTTTGATTTTTCGGATACATTCGGTATTCGGGTGTTGGTTTTGATTTTTCGGATACATTCGGTATTCGGGTTTTTATTTTCATTCGGATACATTTAGTATTCGGGTACATTCGGGTAAATCTTTTTATTCTTTTTTGGACTTTAGCGATCCTAAAAAATTATGGATATACCTTTTTTATAAAAATTTCGTAGGGTACCATAAAAAATTATAAAAAAGATACAGTAGTGATGGAAAAAATTGTATCTAACAAAATGTATCTTTTTTATTATGAAATGTTCACTAATTTTTAAACAGGGAACAATTTATGTGAGCGGGTAAAGCACAAAAAATGTAGCCGACAATAATAAAAATGTAGGGTGAGCGTGTTTTTCACTTTTATTTTTGTCAATTTTTTTAGGTAGTACTACTACTCCCAGCATGGAACACACTGTTCCATGATGGGAGTAGTAGTACCTGTACTAATTGACAGATCGCCAGGGTCCCTTGCGATCCTCTTGTATAATGTATAGATGCGGCGGCCGCTCTTCTATGGTCCCCTGCACTGACGCATATATACACATATTCATATTTCCCGCAAAGCTGTGATTGGCCAGATGGTTCCAGCCAATCACAGCTCTCTGTGAGAAATAGGAATATGTGTGTATATACGGCCGTGCAGGGGACTATAGGAGAGCGGCCACCGCATCCATACATTATACAGGAGCAGCACAGCGGGTGTCCGGAGTGATACCCGCAGTGATCTTTCCTTAACTAGAAGTACTACTACTCCCTACATGGAGTACACTCTGCTCCATGCTGGGAGCTGTAGTACCTGCATTGATAGACAGATTGCAGCAGGTGTCAGAAGTTACACTCGCTGCGATATGTCTATTAATGCAGGTACTACAGCTCCCAGCATGGAGCAGAGTGTACTCCATGTTGGGAGTAGTAGTACCTGCAGTAAGGGACAGATCACTGCGGATGTCACTCCTCCTGACACCCGCTGCAATCCTTCTGATGTGAATGTCGGGATCAGCTGTTCTTAAGGCTACAGAGCCAGGAGAACAGCTGGCGCTGAGCCGTAGGTATACATCGTATATCTACTGCCCAGCAAGAACTTACAGTGAGCTTGCAATGTGTATACAGTATACACATTGCTGGCTCACTTAACCCCTTGCTGAGCTGTGCGCTATGCGCAAGCCCAGCAAGGACAGTGTTGGTCAACCCTTTGGGCGGTATACACTATATACAGCTATCTATAGATAGCTGTATATAGTGTATACAGAAGATGAAGTCCGCTTACTTCCCTCGAGCAGGTCCGTGTAGCTCCGCCCCCTAGT
This sequence comes from Hyla sarda, assembly GCF_029499605.1. NCBI lineage: Eukaryota > Metazoa > Chordata > Amphibia > Anura > Hylidae > Hyla > Hyla sarda. The sequence continues at coordinate 67,206,215 of NC_079194.1, read as the reverse complement.
GATGATGTTATTAGGGGGCGGAGCTACATACAGGATTCAGGCTAGTCTGAAGCTCTGTTCACATTGTCCGTTTTGGATAATGGGAACAGACCCTTCTGCCAGTGTCTACCCAAACAGGGAGACTCCAGCTGTTGCTAAACTACAACTCCCAGCATGCCCAGACAGCCAAAGGCTGTCTGGGTATGCTGGGAGTTGTAGTTTTGCACCAATTGGTGGCTCCCTGTTTGGGTAGACATTGCAACATGGGTGCTCTCCCCAGCGGACAGCGCTAAAAATGTCATAACCAATTTTTTGTGTTTTTTTTCTTCTCGTTTCAGATCCGTGTATGTAGAAGATTACGGCGGATTCGATGGATTACGGCACATTAATTTTTTTTTTTTAATAAAATGGTGTTTTTTTAAAATCGGGAGGGGAGGGCCAGAGCCTGTTGGTACCGGCTCTTCCCGCCACCCCTGTGGCGGTGGGTACCAGGGTAATAATTAGGGGTTAGCCCTAGCTGTTTTTGGGGCTAGCACTAAGCCCTGGCTTAGTAATGGATTCCATCAATAAGACCGGCTTCCACTACTAAGCCTGAAAATTCAATTTAAAAAAAACACAACACATTGGAAAAAATATTTTATTTTAAAAGACACTCCCCTACAGCTCTCGTTAACCATTTTATTAAAAGAAAAAAAAATAATCCTCTGTAATCCATCGAATCTGCCGTAATCCTCTGCATACACAGATTTGAAACGAGAAGAAAAAAAAATTGGTTATGACATTCTTGGCGTTGTCCGCTGGTGAAAGCACCCATGATGCAATGTCTACCCAAACCGGGAGCCACCAATTGGTGCAAAACTACAACTCCCAGCATGCCCAGACATCCTTTGGCTGTCTGGGCATACTGGGAGTTGTAGTTTAGCAACAGCTGGAGTCTCCCTGTCTGGGTAGACACTTGCAGAAGGGTCTGTTCCCATAATCCAAAACGGACAATGTGAACAGAGCTTCAAACTAGCCTGAATCCCGTATGTAGCTCCGCCCATAATGACGTCATCACTAGGGGCAGAGCTACACGGACCTGCTCGAGGGAAGTAAGCGGACTTCGTCTTCTGTATACACTATATACAGCTATCTATAGATAGCTGTATATAGTGTATACCGCCCAAAGGGTTAACCTACACTGTCCAGCAGTGTAAGTTAACCCTTTCCTTGCTGGGCTTGCGCATAGCGCACAGCTCAGCAAGGGGTTAAGTGAGCCAGCAATGTGTATATTGTATATACATTGCAGGCTCACTGTAAGTTCTTGCTGGGCAGTAGATATACGATGTATACCTATGGCTCAGCGTCAGCTGTTCTCCGGGCTTTGTAGCCCTGAGAACAGCTGATCCCGACATTCACATCAGGAGGATCGCAGCGGGTGTCAGGAGAAGTGACATCCGCAGTGATCTGTCCCTTACTGCAGGTACTAGTACTCCCAACATGGAGTACACTCTGATCCATGCTGGGAGCTGTAGTACCTGCATTAATAGACATATCGCAGCAAGTGTAAATTCTGACACCCGCTGCGATCTGTCTATTAATGCAGGTACTACAGCTCCCAGCATGGAGCAGAGTGTACTTCATGTTGGGAGTAGTAGTACTTGTAGTTAAGGAAAGATCACTGCGGGTATAACTCCTTACACCCGCTGTGATTCTCCTGAATAATCTATGGATGCGGCGGCCGCTCTCCTATGGTCCCCTGCATGGCTGTATATACACACATATTCCTATTTCTCACAGAGAACTGTGATTGGATGGAATCATCTGGCCAATCACAGCTCTGCGGGAAATATGAATATGTGTATATATACGTCAGTGCAGGGGACCATAGAAGAGCGGCCGCCGCATCTATACATTATACAAGAGGATCGCAAGGGACCCCGGTGATCTATCAATTAGTACATGTAACTACTACTCCCATCATGGAACAGTGTGTTCCATGCTGGGAGTAGTAGTACTACCAAAAAAATGTAAAAAAAAAGTGAAAAACACGCACACACTACATTTTTATTATTGTCGGCTACATTTTTAGTGCTTTACCCGCTCACATAAATTGATCCCTGTTTAAAAATGTATAAACATTTCATAATAAAAAAGATACATTTGGTAAGATACAATTTTTTCCATCACTACTGTATGTTTTTTATTATTATTTTTTATTAGAATGAATTCTTTACGTTCGTTTACGGATAACGAATGCATTCGTTATTTACCGCATGCATTCCGTAAATAACGAATACATTCGTTATTGTGCTATTCATATTATCGTGGCTATTCGGGAATGTTCAAAATATGTTTGCGTGCATTTGGATCGGTCCGAATGCCCGAAAATGGTAAAATTCGGTAAATTAGACATTCGTGCCGAATTGCACATGTCTACTAGTGTCTACTCATGCTGCTTCCAGCTCCAGGCTGTGTCATTAAGCAACTATATGGTCTTCTCATGCTTCAGCCAACTCCAGGCTGTGTCATTCACGCAATATATGGTTTACTGATGCTGCTGGGTCTTGGTCTGGGAATACTTTTTTTTATGGAAGCACTAGCTACCCAAAATCTTCAGTTTAAATTTCAGAATTCAACTTTTAATCTTAGGTATTGTAAAGCCCTAGTGTCTACTCATGCTGCTGCCAACTCCAGGCTGTGCCATTCAGACACTACATGGTCTCCTCATGCTTCAGCCAACTCCAGGCTGTGCCATTCAGCCAATATATGGTTTACTGATGCTGCTGAGCCTGGGTCTGGGCCTAAACAGGTTTAATGGTAGCACTATCTACCCTAAATCTTCCATTTAAATTTCAAAATTCGTCTTTTTTTCTTAGGGATTGTGAAGCCCTAGTGTCTACTCATGCTGTTTCCAACTCCAGGCTGTGCCATACAGACACTGTGTGGTCTCCTCATGCTTCAGCCAACTCCAGGTTGTGCCATTCAGCCAATATATGGTTTACTGATGCTGCTGAGCCTGGGTCTGGGCCTAAACATGTTTAATGGTAGCACTATCTACCCTAAATCTTCCATTTAAAGTTCAAAATTCGTCTTTTTTTTCTTAGGGATTGTGAAGCCCTAGTGTCTACTCATGCTGTTTCCAACTCCAGGCTGTGCCATACAGACACTGTGTGGTCTCCTCATGCTTCAGCCAACTGCAGGCTGTGTCATTCAGACAATATATGGTTTACTGAGGCTGCTGGGCCTGAGTCTGGGAATAAAAATGTTGTTATGGTTGCACTAGCTACTCAAAATCTTCCATTTAAATTTCAGAATTCATCTTTTAATCTTAGGGATTGTGAAGCGCTAGTGTCTACTCATGCTGCTGCCAACTTCTGGCTGTGCCATTCAGACATTATATGGTCTCCTCATGCTTCAGCCATCTCCAGGCTGTGTCATTCAGGCAATAAATGGTTTACTGATGCTGCTGGGTCTGGGAATAAAAATTTTGTTATGGTAGCACTAGCTACCCAAAATCTTCAGTTTAAATATCAGAATTCATTTTTTAATCTTATGGATTGTGAAGCCCTAGTGTCTACTTATGCTGCTGCCCTCTCCAGGCTGTGTCATTCAGCCACTATATGGTCTCCTCATACTGCCAACACATCCATGCTGTGTCATTCAGCCACTATATGTCTCCTCATGCTTCATCCTCATCCATGCTGTTTCATTCAGCCACTATATGGTCTTTGCCACTCCATATGCGTGTTAGAACACAGCAAAGTGTTCTTCAACCCTATTAAGGCTCTCTCTAGGCCAGAAATAGCCGTTTATAATATAGATTAGCCGCAAATAAATTCGGATCAAACCAAATTTTTTGGAACAATTCGGCGATTGGGCCAAATTAAATTTTTCAAAAGTTCACTCATCTCTAGCTGCAACATGACAAAATATGACAGGGTCTGAAGACTTTTTGAACGCACTGTATCCAGGACCATAACACTAGATAGTGTCAAGTGCCAATGCATAGGTAACAGAAGGTGTTGAAGGACCCAGTAAGGTATTGACAGATGTTATTTATTAGATTGATCCAAAAATAACTTTTAATTAAAAAAAAAAAGTGCAGTTTGGTGGGAAAGGTGGTATGTTTCTGTGGAGTCGTTTTTTGAAATTTTTTTTAATCAGCTTTATGAACCTCTGTGAATCTGCTATAGTCAAAAATGTGGCTTCATTTCCAAATAAAAAAATAAATAAAATGAATTTGTGAAAGTGATTGTGTTAATGAATTTGTATCTTATCCATCTGTGGAAGACATTTGCATTCTAGTGATAAGCAAAAGCATTTGGCAAGATTTAATATTTATGGGCTACAATCATTTGCCAGCTGTCAGAGATGTAGCAAAACGTAAGGTCATCATCTTTCAATTAAGTGTAAGGAATTTACTATCCACTTCAATCTTCTTATCTGAATGTTCCAGGTTAAAGGGGCATTTCAGGATTAAAACATTTTCTTCAGCCTTTAAGCCTGTGAGATGCCAAGTCATAATTCTGTGTAATATGTTTCTATTACCTCTGTATTTTTATTTTACTCTTGCCTGTGACATTTCCCAACATTTCATTTGGCCAGAGACAATATGTGATAAGTCACATGGTCTCCAGGGGGTGTGGCTATGCTGCAGTGGGTACTCCTTCTATGAGACACTGCCAATGGTAGGGCCTAATTGGAGGCCTGGCAGTTTTACACTGAAGTAGTGCAGCAATATGTAAGTGATCAACCAATTGCATCCCTTATAGGGCTAACATTTTTTATAAACAGTTTTTTATATAAACACAATTTAAAGGGTACCTCTCATCAAATAAACTTTTGATATATTTTAGATTAATGAATGTTGAATAACTTTCCAATAGCATGTTAATCAAAAATATGCTTCTTTCTATTGTATTTTTCCCGATCAGTCCTGTCAGCAAGCATTTCTGACTCATGCTGGAGTCCTAAACACTCAGAGCTGCCAGCCTGCTTTGTTCACAGCCAAACAGGCTGTAAACAAAGCAGGCTGGCAGCTCTGAGTGTTCTCCTTTGTGAACAAAGCAGACTGGCAGCTCGTAGTGTTTAGGACTCCAGCATGAGTCTGAAATGCTTGCTGCCAGGACTGGTAGGGAGACCCCTAGTGGTCATTTCTTCAAAGTTGAAAATTAAATAGAAAGAAGCATATTTTTTAATAACGTGCAATTGTAAAGTTATTCTGCATACATTAATCTATAATATATCAAAAGTTTTTTTTTGATGAGAGGTACCCTTTAAATTAAGCCTTCTGAAAAAAAAAATTCAAGTTAGGGAAAAACAAAACAGTTTTTCCTTCACAAAAAGCTGGCTTCTTAAACGGTCAGTACATGCCTTTGTTCTTCTACCCCAGTCAATGTTCTGCATTCCCTGGCTATTTAGAGATGTTCTTTAGGTTTCTGTGTATGCAAAAGTGATCTACTGTACTGCCTACCCAGTTACCGAATGGTTTGATTCCAGATTTGTCTGCTGCCTGCACTGACCTCTACTGTAGGGAGAGAATACATGTCGGCTATAGCTAACAAAGAGGTAGTCACCTGGGATTGCTTGCAGCAAAATCCAGATCCCTATATAGAGTTTAAAGGGTAAAAACCTTAGAAGGCCAACTCTGAAGCTCTTTATTGTCCTCAATAGAAGAAGCACATTACTGCATGGAAAAAAATGATTACAACTCTTTACTGCATGGTTCCCCACCTCTTTTTGAAGTCAATAGGAGTGGGGTATCAGCTGCTAACACTGTGGGGTTTTTGCCAGTTACATCAGAAATGTCAACATGGTGATAGACTCCTCTCCTTAGTTAAAGGTGATTTCCCACAAAGTAAAGTTGGTAAAATCAAAGGTGTACCTCATAGATATATGTAAAGAAGTATAAATGTGCAGTTTAGTTTTTTTTTTTTGTAAAATGACCTCCATCCCTGTACTGTTCTTTTCCCCCATGGAGCTGATCACTTCCTGGCTTCCTCTTTGAACTGTGACCCTGATGTTGTCAGGCAATAGAGCAGACACTTTCCCACAATCCCCCTTGCTTGTATACACAGTACAGACTAGCGGGCAACATGCAGTTAAACTGAGCATACTTGACCGTCTCAATGGATGCCCCAAGATGGTTGTAACAATGGCAAGACAATGAAAGATTAGTCAGTATATATCTCCTAAACAGTATGTTTTTATAAAGGATTGTACATTTGAAATATGTGTTAGTGCATCAGTTTAGACATTCTGGCACCAGCTGATTAATAAAAAAAAATCCATCAGAGTACCCCTTTAAGTACCAGGGGATGAGGGCATACCTGTACGCCCTGGGTCCTTAACTGGGTAAGCCCCAAGTCAAATGTGCATCAACCCAGGGGATTCACATCAGTCAGGCAGATCTAAAATGGTATCAATAAAAACTACAGCTCATCCCATTAAAAACAAGCCCTTATACAGGCTCTATCAAAAACAACAAAAAAATTATAATGTTATGGATCTTGGAATGCCGCTACTCGAATACAAATGATTTTTTCAAAATGTTTTTGGCAAAAGGAGTAAACCTTAAAAATGTTTGTATGGATTTGTAACAGCCCAATGATTTAAATGATTATGTTATTTATACCTTTTTAAGTAATATAATAAAATTGTTTTTTTTGTTCATCATACCTAATGAAAAGTGGAATAAAGAGCAATCAAAAGTTCCATGTACCCCAAAAAGATTACCAATAAAAATGTCATGTCAATGTCACCTTTACATACCTCCAGAGGTGCCTCCAGTCACCCAGGCCCCAGAGTGTCACACTGCCTCCTAGCCAATTATTGGCTTTAGCAATGTCCCGCCTCGGCAAGTGATTGGCTATGTGACAGTGTGACACTCTTGACACCCTGACATCACTCTGTGACCAATTGTCACGCTGATTTACTGGAAGAGCATCTCAGCTGGAGACCAGAGTGGGACACCAGAGGCCCTGCTGGAGGTAGATGCAGGTTTATTTTTTCATATGCTGTTAAGTGGGAAAAGTTCTAAAAAAAAAAAAAAACTTCCCGTTGTATAACCCCTTTAAATAGAAATAATTTACAAATGTTTATAAGTTTCTGATACCAGTTGATTTGCAAACAATTTTTTTGAGTACCCCTATAATAGCCCTACCAAAAAGTTAATCAATAGGTTATAGATACAACAAAATGTTGACATTTACAAAATACAACTAGTACTGTGAAAATCTTCCATAGAGTTATACTGAAAGAAAGATAAAAAAAAGTCACTTGGAATCTGATAATAATAGAAATGTAAAATGCTTTATCATTAAAGGGGTATTCCAGGAAAAAAAACTTTTTTATATATATCAACTGGCTCCAGAAAATTAAACAGATTTGTAAATTACTTCTATTAAAAAATCTGAAGTTAAGGTTGTTCTTTTCTGTCTAAGTGCTCTCTGATGACACGTGTCTCGGGAACCGCCCAGTTTAGAAGCAAATTCCCATAGCAAACCTCTTTTAAACTGGGCGGTTCCTGAGACACGTGTCATCAGAGAGCACTTAGACAGAAAAGAACAACCTTAACTTCAGAAGCTCATAAGTACTGAAAGGATTAAGATTTTTTTAATAGAAGTAATTTACAAATCTGTTTAACTTTCTGGAGACAGTTGATATATATATATATATAAAAGGTTTTCCCTGGATAACCCCTTTAACCTCTTAAGGACCCAGCCATTTTACACCTTAGGACCCGGCCATTTTTTGCACATCTGACCACTGTCACTTTAAACATTGATAACGCTGGAATGCTTTTAGTTATCATTCTGATTCCGAGATTGTTTTTTCGTGACATATTCTACTTTAACATAGTGGTAAAATTTTTTGGTAACTTGCATCCTTTCTTGGTAAAAAATCCAAAAATTTGATGAAAAATTAGAAAATTTTGCATTTTTCTAACTTTGAAGCTCTCTGCTTGTAAGGAAAATGGATATTCCCAAAAAAATGTTTTATTCCCTTACGTCCTAACCAGTAGCACAGATGGGGTATTCCACCCCCCGCGAACTGGTAGGACAGATGGAAGTTTTATTGAACCTAATTAAACAATCAGTAAGACACACCCACAACCCCCTGTATAAGTAAGAGGGTCATCCTCTGCCTCATTGTGTTTTTTTCTGTCCTCCCGGACAGTGGGACAGATGGTGACCCCCTTACTCCTGTTGGAGGGGGGGGGGGGGGTTTCTTACTTGCAGTTCTGGGCTTAGTTTGCGCCCATCTGCTTCTTTCCTCGGAGCCGCGACTCCAATCGCGGCCCCGACCGGAAGTGCGTCAGCGGCGTCTGACGTCACTTCCTGTTTCTCTCTTTCGCTCCCGGCTCGGTTTTTTGCGCCGTTTTTGCCAATAATGCGGCGAAACCGAGCGAGGAGCCTCTTCTATAACCCTCTAACAGATAGGGTTCCTTTTCCTCCTGTTTTTTGTAAGACAGGATTTCTTTTTTCTGCAACTCCGCCTTGTGGGCGGAGTCTTGTTTTGGCGCCAGTCAGGAGGATATTTAATCTCCCCCTAGGCTGCCATTCAGCCTCCTAGAGCGCAGAGCTGTTGGTACTTCCACAGTCCTGTCTTTTTGAGTCTAGTAGTGCATCCTTGCGGATACTACTGTTTCCTTATCTCTCTATCTTACCTGGTCTCTTGCTGAGAACTTTGGGTATTTTTATTATATTTTAGCTAGCCGCAATTTTTTCTTGCCGCTACATTATCTAATCCTCCTCTCATATTTACCTAGATATGTCGACCGAGGGCTCAGGGGATCGTGAAGGCTTGGCAAAAAGATCCGCCAAGCGCAAGCACGTAGGGCTAAGTCTCTACCTTCCCATCAGACTGAACCTACAGTCCAGGATATGTATGTGTGGGTCTCCTCTAACATGTCGGCTATGCAAGCCTCTATTGAGGAGCTGAAACACGTTGTCTCTCAGAAACGCGCCAGACCTTCTTCACCTCCCAGAATGGAGATGTCTGTGGATCAGGAGAGAGAAGATTCCAAGTCCTCCTCCTCGGATGAGGAGGTCACTGCATCTTATTTTTTTCCACTGGAAAAGACCCAGCGTCTTCTGAGATCCATCCGGTCGGGGGACCAGGATGTTGATCCCGGGGAAGCCTCTACCTCCGCCTCTAAGGGACCTAGGGTCTTTAAAGCGGATGATACCCTTCTGTCCGTGCTTAGAACGGAATGGAAAAAAACAGAAAAGGGTTCGGTCTTAACTAAAAGATTTAAGACCATGTTTCCTATACAGGAATCTCAGCTTTCTTCCTGGGGCCCTGTCCCTAAGGTTGACATGGCAGTTGCCAAACTGTCCAAGAGGACAGTGGTCCCTGCCGAGGATGGGTCTTCCTTGCAGGATCCAATGGATCGAAAGGCTGACTGTGCCATGAGGCGCTCCTACTCCACTGCTTCTGCGTCTGCATCAGTGGCGATAGCTTGCTCTGAGGTAGCAAACTTTTTGAAGACCCGTCTTTCTAACATCCAGTCGGATTTGGACCAGGGGGTTCCTAGAGATGAAATTCTTTCATCCTTCAAGACGTCCAATCTGGCCGTTGATTTTTTGTGCGATGCTTTCACCCAGCATCTTAAATTGGCCTCCAAGTCTATGGCCCTGGCTTCCGCTGGACGACGTCCTCTATGGTTAAAACCTTGGAAGGTTGACAACTCTTCCAAGAACACCTTATGTGCTATGCCTTACGAACCCGGCATTCATTTCGGAGCTGAGCTGGACCGCATTATGGAGGGACTTTCTGACAAGAAAGGCAAGTCCCTTCCTTATTCCTCCTTTCGTGGTCGAGGCCGGCGTTCTGGGGGCGGATCAGCCCCCCAGCCTAAGCCTCAGAGAGAATGGGGTAATCAACGCTGGGGCGGAAAACGCTCCCGTGGCTCCAAAGACAACAGAAAGCTCTGACTGCGGGCTTCTACGAAGCTCTGGGTTCCTTGCCGAGGTGACCTTTCCAGTTTCCCATCCTGCCCCCCAGATTCCAGTTGGTGGTCGTCTTCACCACTTTTCAAGCGCCTGGTCCCTCCACATTCAGGATCCTTGGGTCCTGAGATTAATCTCGAATGGTTATTCGATAGACCTCGAATCAATTCCCCCATCCAATTATGTGGAGACAAGAGTTTTTTCACCAATCAAACAGGGGGCGCTAGAAACCTACATTCTGGAATACATCCAGAAGAATGCCTTAGAGGAAGTTCCTCTTTCAGAGCGGGGGTCAGGAATTTATTCTCCAGTCTTCCTAGTTCCCAAGGTAACAGGAGACTGGCGGATGATTATAGATCTGAGATATCTCAATCAGTATGTGAAGCACAAACGCTTTCGTATGGAAACTATTCAATCTGTGGTCAACCTCATCTCGCCAGGGGATTACCTGGCTACTCTGGATCTAAAGGATGCTTACCTTCATATTCCTATTCATCCAGTATCCAGAAAGTATCTAAGGATCGCAGTTCAGGTAGGGGGAGTTCTAAAACACCTCCAGTTTGTAGCCCTCCCGTTTGGAATTTCTTCGGCCCCACACACATTTACCAAAGTGGTGGTAGCGGTAGTCGCTGCTCTAAGGCTCCAGGGGCTCAGCATCGTTCCCTACCTAGACGATTGGCTCCTCAGAGCTCCTTCTTCTGCGATCCTGTCCCAACATCTGCAACTAGCAGTATCCTTCCTTCACCAGTTAGGGTGGATAGTCAATTGGGCCAAATCCAATTTCCTCCCAACTACCTCAGTGAGGTTTCTCGGCTTCATAGTCGACTCAATCTCCATGACACTCTACCTCTCTCCCGAGAGGAAATCTCGGGTGCAGGAATCGGCCCTTTTTCTCTCTGTACCCCGGAGAGTTTCCATTCGCACTCTCATGCGGATGTTGGGACTTATGTCCGCTACCGTGGATACGGTTCCTTGGGCTCTTTGGCATCTACGCCCTCTTCAATCAGAGGTGCTCGCCACTTGGAATCTCAGGCCCTCGGGCCTAAACAAGTGCCACTCCCTGTCTTATCGAGTCAGGTCCTCTCTCAGATGGTGGTCTCACCTCGAGGACGGCAAGTCAATGATCCAACCCCCTTGGATCATACTTACTACCGACGCGTCCCTTGTAGGTTGGGGAGCGCATCTCTTGGATCTGTTAGTGCGGGGATCTTGGTCTCCTCAGGAGAGAGGGTGAACCTCCAATCTCCTCGAGATTCGAGCCATCAGATTAGCACTCCTCCACTTTGCTTCTCTTCTTCAAGGGAAAGCAGTAAAGATCCAATCCGACAGCATGACGGCTGTATTGTACATCAACAAGCAGGGAGGCACTCGATCACAAAGCCTCCTCAGAGAGGTGGGTCTGATCTTGGATTGGGCAGAGAGGAACCTAACCCACCTGTCGGCAGTTCACATTCGGGGATCTCTCAATGTGATCGCCGACCGCCTGAGCAGAGGACTTTCAACTGGAGAATGGTCTCTCCATCCAGAGATGTTCAAACAAATAATACTCAGGTGGGGCATGCCAGAAATAGATCTTATGGCAACAAGGTTCAACACCAAAGTGGTGAGATTTTGTTCCCTGTACAGGGAAGACAACCCAGTAGCAATCGATGCTCTCTCAATCCCATGGAGGTTCAGGCTGGCCTACATCTTCCCTCCAATTTCCTTGATCCCAAGGGTATTGATGAAAATCAGGCAGGACCAAGCCTCTGTCATAGCCATAATTCCATTTTGGCCCAAGAGAGCTTGGTTTACTCAACTCTTGCAAATGAGTCGGGGACAATTCTGGAGGCTTCCCCCAGAGCAAGCACTAGTGTCGGGGGACACTCACAGCTGCTCAAATCTTCAAATGTTCAACCTGACAGCCTGGAGGTTGACCAGTCCCTTCCACATCTAGAAGGGCTTTCTAGTGCGGTCTTGAATACCCTCTCGCATTCCAGAGCGGAGTCCACTAACAGAGCCTATAAAAGAATTTGGACAACTTTTCAGTCTTGGTGCTCCAAGAAACAACTACCTGGACAGAATCCAGCTGTTGCCACAATCCTCAACTTTCTCCAGGAGGGATTAGACAAGAATCTATCTCCTTCCACACTCAGAGTGCAGGTATCAGCCATCTCTGCCTTTCTCAATAAACCATTGTCTCAAGACCCACTAGTCAAAATATTCTTGAGGGGATCCTCAAGGTTAAAACCTACAATTATACAACCTGTCCCAGCATGGGACTTGTCGATGGTGCTCAAGGGGTTAGCATCTCCCCCCTTTGAGCCCTTGGAGGAGGTGGACATGAAGTTTGTTACCATTAAAATAACTTTTTTACTGGCAATCACTTCAGCCAAAAGGATTGGGGAACTTCAAGCGCTCTCGGCACTTGAACCATATACTAAATTTTTGCCGGATCGAGTGTTACTCAGATTCATGCCATCCTTTATACCTAAGGTTCCATCATTCCAAAATATAAATCAAGTTATATCCCTGCCAGTATTTTCTCCTCCTCCATCCTCCAATGAAGATAGTTCTCTTCATTGCCTAGATATCTCGAGATGTCTCCAGATCTATATAAGAAGATCTTTGGAGTTTCGGAAGGATGAAAATCTGCTAATTCTCTTTTCAGGACCCAAAAGAGGTCTTAAAGCTTCAAAGCCCTCCATCAGTAGATGGGTAAAAGATGCCATTAGTATTGCCATGGTATCCCAAGGTAAGGAGCCTCCTGAGTTTGTAAAAGCTCATTCCACCAGGTCTGTATCTACCTCCTTTGCGGAAAGGAGTCTTGTTCCCTTGGAACATATATGCAAAGCTGCTTCCTGGAGTTCACTCTCCACATTTATCACCCACTACAGACTTGACAGTAGATTGGCCGATTTTTCCTCATTTGGACGGACAGTATTATCAGGCATGAGAGCCCTCCCTCATAGGGTTTCTGCTTGCCATTTCCCCATCTGTGCTACTGGTTAGGACGTAAGGGAATCGTTAATTTCTAACGATAATTTGTTTTCCCTTAGTCCTAACAGTAGCACAACTTTCCCTCCCTAGTTAAGTTATTTTCTTCTATTATTTACCTTTAGTTCTTCTTGTTACTACACAATGAGGCAGAGGATGACCCTCTTACTTATACAGGGGGTTGTGGGTGTGTCTTACTGATTGTTTAATTAGGTTCAATAAAACTTCCATCTGTCCTACCAGTTCGCGGGGGGTGGAATACCCCATCTGTGCTACTGTTAGGACTAAGGGAAAACAAATTATCGTTAGAAATTAACGATTCACATATACAATATGTCTACTTTATGTTTGCATTATAAAATTGACGTGTTTTTACTTTTGGAAGACACCAGAGGGATTCAAAGTTCAGCAGCAATTTTTCACAAAATTTCCCAAATCACAATTTTACAGGGACCAGTTCAGGTTTGAAGTGGATTTGAAGGGTCTTTATCTTAGAAATACCCCACAAATGACCCCATTATAAAAACTGCACCCCCCAAAGTATTCAAAATGACATTCAGTCAGCATTTTAACCCTTTAGGTGTTTCACAGGAATAGCAGCAAAGTGAAGGAGAAAATTCACAATCTTCATTTTTTACACTCGCATGTTCTTGTAGACCCAATTTTTGAATTTTTATAAGGGGTAAAAGGAGAAAATGTATACTGATATTTGTAGCCCAATTTCTCTCGAGTAAGCACATACCTCATATGTCTATGTAAATTGTTCGGCGGGCACAGTAGAGGGCTCAGAAAGGAAGGAGCGACAAGGGGATTTTGGAGAGTACGTTTTTCTGAAAGTTTTTTTGGGGGGGCATGTTGCATTTAGGAAGCCCCTATGGTGCCAGAACAGGAAAGAACCCACATGGCATACCATTTTGGAAACTAGACCCCTTGAGGAACGTAACAAGGAATAAAGTGAGCCTTAATACCCCACAGGTGTTTCACGACTTTTGCATATGTAAAAAAAAAAAAAATTCAATAAAATGTGTGTTCCCCCCAAAATTTTTTGCAAGGGTTAATAGCAGAAAATACTCCCCAAAATTTGTAACCCCATCTCTTCTGAGTATGGAGGTACCCCATAAGTTGACCTGAAGTGCACTACGGGCGAACTACAATGCTCAGAAGAGAAGGAATCATATTTGGCTTTTTGAGCGCAAATTTTGCTCGGGGGGCATGTCGCATTTAGGAAGCCCCTATGGTGCCAGAACAGCAAAATAACCCCCACATGGCATACCATTTTGGAAACTAGACCCCTTGAGGAACGTAACAAGGGGTACAGTTAGCATTTACCCCCCCCACTGGTATCTGTCAGATCTTTGGAACAGTGGGCTGTACAAAATTTTTAATTTGCACAGCCCACTGTTCCAAAGATCTGTCAGACACCAGTGGGGGGAAAATTCTCACTGCACCCCTCATTACATTCCATGAGGGGTGTAGTTTCCGAAATGGGGTCACATGTGGGGTTTAGTTTTTTTTGCGTTTGTCAAAACCGCTGTAACAATCAGCCACCCCTGTGCAAATCACCTCAAATGTACATGGTGCACTCTCCCTTCTGGGCCTTGTTGTGCGCCCTCAGAGCACTTTGCGCCCACATATGGGGTATCTCCGTACTCGGGAGAAATTGCATTACAAATTTTGGGGGGCTTTTTTCCCTTTTACCTCTTGTCAAAATGAAAAGTATAGGGCAACACCAGCATGTTAGTGTAAACAATTTATTTTTTTACACTAACATGCTGGTGTAGACGCCAACTTCACCTTTTCATAAGGGGTGAAAGGAGAAAAAGCCCCCCAAAATTTGTAAGGCAATTTCTCCCGAGTACGGCGATACCCCATATGTAACCCTATTCTGTTGCCTTGAAATACGACAGGGCTCCAAAGTGAGAGCGCCATTTGCATTTGAGGCCTGAATTAGGGATTTGCATAGGGGTGGACATAGGGGTATTGTGATTCCCAAACAGGGTGCCTCCAGCTGTTGCAAAACTCCCAGCATGTTTGGAGAGTCAATGGCTGTCCGGCAATACTGGGAGTTGTTGTTTTGCCACTGCTGGAGGCTCCATTTTGAAAACAGTGGCGTACCAGACGTTTTTCATTTTTATTGGGGAGGGAAGGGGGGCTGTGTAGGGGTATGTGTATATGTAGTGTTTTTTACTTTTTATTTTATTTTGTGGTAGTGTAGTGTAGTGTTTTTAGGGTACAGTCACACGGGCGGGGGATTACAGCGAGTTTCCCGCTGCGAGTTTGAGCTGCCGCGCAAAATTTGCTGCATCGCAAACTTGCAGCCTGATACTCACTGTAAGCCCCTGCCCATGTGAATGTACCCTGTACATTCACAGGGGGGGGGGGAACCTCCAACTGTTGCAAAACTACAACTCCCAGCATGCACAGTCTATCAGTGCATGCTGGTAGTTATAGTTTTGCAACAGCTGGAGGCACACGGGTTGGGAGACACTGAGTTAGGAAACAGACAATGTTTCCCAACCAGTGTGCCTCCAGTTGCTGCAAAACCACTACTCCCAAACACTCAGGCATGCTGGAAGTAGTAGTTCGGCAACATCTTTAGAGCCAGATGTTGCCGAACTACAACTCCCAGCATGCTTGGAGTTGTAGTTAGTAACATCTGGAGGACTACAGTTTGCAGACCCCTAATACAGTGGTTCCCAATCCGTGCCCTTCCAGATGTTGCAAAACTACAACTCCCAGTATGCCAAAACTGTCCAGGCATGCTGGAAGTTGTAGTTCTGCAACATCTGAAGGGCCAGATGTTACAGAACTACAACTCCCAGCATGCCTGGACAGTAAGGGCATGCTGAGGATGTGTAGTTTTGCAGTATCTGGAAGGGCACAGTGGTCTCCAAATTGTGGACCTCCAGATGTTGCAAAACTGCAACTCCCAGCATGCCCAGATGCCAAGGGCTGTCTGGGCATGTTGGGAGTTGTAGTATACATGGTCCCAATACAGTAATGCATGTCGCTTTACGGTGACGTGCATTGCTGTAAAGGGCCCGACCGCGGCTGAAGATCTACTCACCTGTCGCCGCCGCCGCTGTCTTCATCGCCGGGATCCGGGTCTTCAGGGACGAGGTAAGTACCGGGGCCGGGCCCCAGCACTCCCCCATCCCCCGCCGCGTCCTCCGGTATTCCTCCCATCCTCTCCGGACTTCCGGGGCAGGAGGAAGTAACCGCCCACCCCTGCGATTGGTCGGTTAACTAATCAACAGATCGCAGGGGATCGGAGGAGGTGGCAGGCTTGCCACCTCGCTCCTATACTCCAGCATGGTCCTGGCTGTCTGTGACAGCCGGGATCATGCAAAATTACCGGGCGGTCGGGTCCCAGAGATCCGATCAGCCCGGTATCGCCGCAGATCGCAAGGGCGATTTTGCCTACATGGCCCCCCTCGGCGTTTTCCCTGGATCCCTGCTGAAGGATTTCAGCAGGGATCCACTTCCGATCTCCGCCGGGTGAGCGGCGGAGACCAGGAAAAGACCATGACGTATGCATACGTCATGGGTCCTTAAGACTCAGGGTGTGATGACGTATGCATACTTCATGGGTCCTTAAGGGATTAAGCAACAAAACAGGCTGGTCACTAAGGTGTTCATTTTATTTATTTATTTAATTAATGAATTAATAAATTTTTTTCCACTTTCCTGCTCTGGACAGTTTTTCCATTTTCAATAATTTGGGCATGTGTAATATTGATGTAGTTCTTTTTTTTTAAAGGAGTACTCCGGGATGCAAAAATTGTCGTTCAGACTGACGGCAGTAAAAAATTAAAGAGATACATACCTGCCGTCGCTCCCGCCTCATCCGGCGATAGGCTTAGCGGCAGTGTGACGTTTTCAGTTGCCGGGGTCAAAAACATCACACTGCCGCTCAGCCTATCACCGGACGAGGCAGGACTTGCTGCGGACGCTGATTGGCTGAGTGCAGTATGACTCACGACCACCGGCAACCAGGATGAGGATTGCGGCAGAGGCCGGAGCGGCTTACCACGGGAGCGAGGGCAGGTATTCATCTCTTTATTTTTTTACTGTTGCCAGTCTGAATGACAATTTTTGCATCCTGGAGTACTCCTTTAATTAGATAGAAGGAAATCTTCTGAACAATAAGCCATTTGCTGTTCTTGACAGTATTCAAATTCTAAGGATTCTTTTTTTTCAGTATATTCAGCTTTTTACTCTCATTATCCATAAGGACAATGACTAAAAGCAGATTTCCATTTTTTTCCAGTAAGAAAAACATAACATGCCACAGGGTACGTCATACCTGATGCATTTGTAGGAAGCCGATCAAAGGTTTGTGGTCTATCAGTTTCTGTGGACTCTGTAATGAAGAAGCCTTCCTACAACCCTTCTAGCACTTTCCACACAGATCAGCAATTTTTGGCTCCAGGGTGTGACAGACAGAAGCATCTTAATCTGTTGCAGAGAGAGGAAGGATAAGAAGTAAGATCCAGCACTTGGGACCAGGCAATGAAACAGACCCGCCATCAAGATCTCCCATATGACAAACACTTCCTGCTTGTGTGTCCCAAAGACTGAAGAAATCATTACAAAAAAACAACAGCATTTTGGAGCTAAGCCACTAGGGGATATGATTAGGCATTGACTCTTCTATGCAAACGTCTTATAAATGAAGTAACTTAATTACAAACATTTTCATCCCAGCCATATAGGATATATTTATTGAGGATGTAAAATTAATTTTATAATTTCAGCTCTGCCAGCCAAAGAAGGTTTAGAGGTCCCCACCCATTTTTCGTTTAATGTCAAATATTTGATAGCATTAAAGGAACATTTAGTGCACCTTTAAATACCTTATATTTATATACTCTCAAATTTTTCTTTTTCAGATACTTTACATTCCTCTGGTACATTCCTGTCCCTCTATAAGACGTATATTTGACTTTTCTGATTAGAGGGGTATTCCACTGGAAAATCAAGAGCACTTTTCACACTGGACTCAGAACAAGGAACACATTAGACATCCCACTCCTATAATGGAGGGACATCAATACCAAAGCCAAATAGGCTCCTAGCCAGCAGGCACTCTCCATCGAGTGATTAGGATACTGGCCTAGGAGGAAACAGACATGCTAAATACAAGCAAACATGGTTACAGGCACACGACTCACTTACTCTTAGACGGATTAGCACAAGGCTCCGGACAGGATTCTATCCTCTGCTTTGCAGGATCAATCAAGGTCAAAACAGGACTGACAAAATGCGCAGACTAAGGCAACACAAAGCAAATGCAGAATGAACATACAAAAATAATTAAACCTAACAAATATACTAAAACAAAGCAAGCTAAAATCTATATATCAAACATGACAGATAACCATGGTTAAAACTCAGGCTATGTGCTCAGACAAACATAGCTAAGGTGCATATTAAACAAGACATGGTCAGAGTACAGGTCAAATTACCAGCAGAGAGTTCCAGCAGAGCTAGGGTCTAAATAACCACACCTGTGATCCCATAGGCTGGAAGCATTAACTCTTCCCAAACCAGGGAGAATTAACACTGAAACTGTTTAGACAAAAACAATGTCTGAACAGGATTCAAAGCAGAAAATACAAATGGACATTACACTAACTTAGCAGATTCTGCTGAAACAAACCATCCAAAAGACACGCACACACCAAACCAAGTTTTTAGCAAAGTTTGACCTTGGGTTTGCCAGATTGAGTTTGCTCATCTGTAGTCAAAATCAACAATATAAAAAATACCCAATGCCAGAGTAAGTGATCTAAAAGTCATATCTACCCCAAAATGATACCCGTAAAACTACAGAAAGCCACAGCATGGAAAAAAACAGTTAAAGGTGTCAGAAAATGGTGATGCAAGAACAAGTAAATAAATAAATACATGAATAAATAAATAAATAAATAACAAAAACTATATGAATTTGATATAACCAATAAAATTACCATCTTTTTCATTCCACCCAACAAATAATATTTTGTTTCTCAATACATCAAATAGTGTCATTAAAAAATAAACTTGGCTGACAAAAAACAAGCCATCATATTGCTATGGCAATAAAAAAATACAAAAGTTAAAGGGGTATTCCAGGATTTTTTTTTACTTGACTATGATACAGGGGCTGTAAAGTTAGTGTAGTTCATAACATAGTGTCTGTACCTGTGTGTGATGGTGGTCTCGCAATTATTATGTGATCTTTGCCCAATGCTTATTTTTAACAGCATGCAAAATGAGTTTTTTCTCAGATTTTCCCAGGTTGCAGTGCGGCCTGAGACATTACATCACTAGTCAGGTGTTTAAAGGAAGCCTGTCTGCTTTAATGGGTGGAGGGACTGCTGGGTGGGAGGGAGATCATTCTCCCCAGGACTGTAGCTGTACTGCAATGGGTGGTATGGCTGATGTGTGGGATGGAGAAAAGTGACCTCACATTTACAAACAAGGGATCCTGGGACATGCAGTTGGAGAGAGGGAATTCCAACAGGAAATAGACATTTCACAAAATGTAAAAGTTGCAAATCAATACTTTATATTAATCACAATGTTCAAACACAATAATAAAATGTAAGATCACACCATAAAAGACATAACATTGTGTAATAATGACAACTAACCTATATTTCATGGAAATGAATGAGAAGCGTTTGTATCTTCCTCTGTTACTAATATTACAGCACAGTAATATGATCTTGTTTATAATCCTGTCCTACAATAATGTATAATACATTTATCTAAAGTGTTGCTCAGTTTTAAAGGGGTACTCCGCCCCTAGACATCTTATCCCCTATCCAAAGGATAGGGGATAAGATGTCAGATCGCCGTGGTCCCGCTGTTGGGCACCCCGCTGTCATTACTGCACAGAGCGAGTTCGCTCTGTGCGTAATGACGGGCGATACAGGGGACGGAGCAGCGTGTCGTCATGGCTCCGCCCCTCGTGACATCACGGCCCGCCCCCTTAATACAAGTCTATGGCAGGGGCGTGACGACCACCATGCCCCCCTCCCATAGACTCGTATTGAGGGGGGTGGGCCGTGATGTCACGAGGGGCGGAGCCATGACGTAACGATACTATGGCCCCTGTACTGCCCGTTATTGCGTGCAGAGCGAACTCGCTCTGTGCAGTAATGACAGCATGGTGCCACAGTGGCAATCCCGGGGGGTCCCCAGCAGTGGGACCGTGGCGATCTGACATCTTATCCCCTATCCTTTGGATAGGGGATAAGATGTCTAAGGGCGGAGTACCCCTTTAAAGGCCTGCTGAAAAACAATCCATTAGAGCAGAGGGCTAGGTTGAGGCAAGTAACAAATAATTGTTTAATTAATTTGACAAAGGTTAAAATCTTCCCCTCAATACTCTTCTTTCTCTTTTTTTATTTATTGTCCTTATTTTTTACTATTATTTTCCTGTTGATATGATTTTCGTATAACTGTTTCCCTTTGTTATGGAAATTTTTAAAATTGTGCAAATAAACAATTATTTAAAAAAAATATATATTGTTTTCCAATCCTGGCACTAAATAATAATGAGAAAATAATTTCTAAATATTTAATCATATTGAAATTGAATGTCTGTTTTTCAATACTGTAAACAGGGCTGCCATCAGAAATTTTGGGACCCCTTACACAGCTCAAGGCCTGCCCCCCTTTACGTAGGGGTTAGCAGCAGTCCCCTTTAGGCAATAGTAGTGGCAGCCCCTTTTAAGAAGTAATAGAAGCAGCCCCTTAGGTAGTAATAGCAGTAGCCCCCTTAGGTAGTTATCAGCAGCCCCCTCAGGTAGTAATCTTTAGCCCCCTTAGCTAGTGAAAGCCAGAAGACCCCATAGGTAGTAATCAGTAGCCCCCTTAGGTAGTTAAAGCCAGCAGCACCTCTTAGGTAGTAATATCAGTAGCCCCCTTAGGTAGTAATAGCAGTAGCCCATTTAGGTAGTAATAGCCATAAGCCCCCTTAGGTATAAATAGTAGTTAGGTTGTTATCAGTAGCCCCCTTGGGTAGTTATCAGTAGCCCCCTTATGTAGTTATCAGTAGTCCCCTTAGGTAATTATCAGTAGCCCCCTTAGATAGTTATCAGTAGCCCCCTAAGGTAGTTAGTAGTAGCCCCTTAGGTAGGTATCAGTAGCCCCCTTAGGTAGGAATCTGTAGCCCCAATAGGTAGGAATCAGTGCTCCCATAGGTAGTAATCAGTAGTCCCCTTAGGTAGTAATCAGTAGCCCCCTTAGGTAGTTCTCAGTAGCCCCCTTAAGTAGTCATCAGCAGCCCCCTTTAGGTTCTCATCAGCAGCCCCCTTAGGTAGTCATCAGTAGTCCCCTTAAGTAGTAAATAGTAGCCCCAATAAGTAACAATAGAAAAAAAATATTTACCTGGCGATCCATGGCCTCTTCTTTTCTGTCTTCTATTCCAGTCTGTGCTCTGGTGCATGATGATGACATCATTCATGTGCCAAAGCGCAGAGGACGGATGCCCGGGCCTCTTGTCGGCGCCTGCATATTGTGGGCGGCCCACAAGAGTGATTGACAGGACGAGGAGCCAATGGCTATTTGCTCTGTCAATCAGCTGAGCCCGAGCTCTGCATTGCACTATAGGTGCTTTTGTAAAATGCGCTTATAATTTAATGAGTCCTGGACCGGCCATGGAAGCAGGAGACCACTGCTTCTGTGCTGCGGCTGCAGGAGAGTGCAGCAGGGAGTCCGGGCCTCTTACTGGAGTACTGTCTGGAGGGACCTGAAGAAGAAAGGGATACCCTTTTGAAACGCGTTGTCCAATCCTGTTTGATTTATATTTATTATTTTTTACTTTTTGTGTTCTTTATTTCTGTAAACCCAACCGTCAATAAATCCCCCCTTCTTATCCAAGAAGTTTCCAGCTACCTTATTTTCACAACGGAGAAGCGCTTTCACACGCCAAGGTTTTTCTGGGATAAATCCCCGTGTGGGATCTCCCGCAACCTGCTCCTGTACTATTGCCACCGCCTGCCAGCGGTCTCGGCAGAAAGCTGCTCCCGATCACCAACCTAAAGAATTTTTTCCTCGCCACATCATCGGGACTTAAAGGACAGTGGCACCCGACTGCTCACCCCGATCTCCACCGCGCACTGGCCGCAAGGTACCAGCACACCGAGGGGATCATCCAGCTGACCGCATCTGCTGACTCTGCAAAGCGGACCGCATCTGAACATCTGGAATACACCAGCGGACGGTGTCTACTCCGCAGAAGCAGCGCTCCATATCACCGGCACCGTGTGACACCCTGCAGCACCGGAGACAAGCAATAACCTCAGCCAGCAGATCCAGCGGTCAACGGCCCCAGAACCTTGCCGCATACCAGCCTATACGCATCGCAGAGTTGTGCCTGTTATAAAGCACAACTCTGAAAGGTGAGCAGAACATCTCCCTATCCTTCCCTGCTAAATCCCCCCCCCCCTTACCTCCTGTAACTAGGAAGGTAAAGGCACCATCAAGGCGCCACTTTTGTGTTTTTTCTCTCCACATATTTTACTCCTGAGAGAAAGTGTGATGCTTGGGCCCAGAGTTACTTAGGGGCCCAAAGTGTCATGCTATCACATCACTGCAGCCAGTGGACCAATTTTACTGAGTATTTTATGTTGCTGCGTATTTTGCTACCCATTGACTTCATTGGGTAGAAAAATACGCAGCAGCATCAACCTTACCTTAAAAACACAATGGGGGTTGAAATTAATTCCCCCAGCTATTGCACTACATTGATATATGTTATATAAGCTCTATTGCAGGTTTTAAAAATTGCAGATCCACGGAAGACCCGGGGTCACAGGTAAGGCCTTGGTCTTTTTCAGCATCTCTTTGGCCCCCCAGTGTAGGACTAAACACTGGGCCTTCTGGGCCTCTAATAGATTGGAGATATTATCATAGTGATTTTTCCCATATCACCATTTCTGTGGGTCAACTATATTATAATGGGTCCCTTCATAGGGATCCTGTGATTTATTTCTTAGTCCAACTAAAGGTTGCTGTTTAAAAGTATACAGTAGTGTGTCCCCCCCCATACGACGTTTCGCCGGAAGGAACCGGCTTTATCAATGTGCAGGACATTACATACCCTGAAGGGAATTGTAAAAATGGTATTACAACTTGGCCCCATTCACTCCAATGGAACTGAGCTGCAGAACCACACCCAACCTGGAGACAGACAGGGATAGATCAATTAAAGAAATTATCTCTGTTTTTCGATTCCTGGATAACCCCTTTAAATACCAACTTTTCAAAGGGGACAATGGCGCTAAGGATTTTCATTTCTTAACAGTAGGAGGCCTCAGATCCATCTTCTTATGTGCAATAATCCTTCAAGCCATAAAAATAGACTCTCTAAGAAAAAATATGTTGATAATGCAATTGCCTATATTTATTGTATTTGCTGTAGTCATGAACTTGTCCTGACTCTACCTCCACCTCTTCCCCTCATCAATGATTGACAGCTGCTGAGCTGTGATACATACATATACATCAATGTCTGTCAATCATTGGTGAGTCGTAGGGTTGGAGGAAGCAGAAGGAGGAGTGGACCCATCATGAAATGTCTGCTTTATCCTTTCTTGGTTATTATCCCCACAACGCACTATTTTCTTCTGCTATTTGGTATAATTATTAAGCATATCTGTCATGATAATATCCTGTAATTACACAGAAATAATTATATTGGTGACTGAGTTGCTTTAACCTATCGGTGTAATTATTTTTTATGGAGATTAATAACTTGTTACATCAAATGTTTTTATTCTTACTTTTAGGATTTGTTTCAGAAGAAACATTGGGGTGGGGATTCATCAAGACTGCTGTTTCAAATCCAGTTAAAAAAAAAAAATAATTCCTAGATAGTGCAAGGCCACGCAGGATTTATGTAGAGCAGTGGTCTCAAACTGTGGCCCACTCAATGTTGCAAAACTTCAACTCCCAGTTGCTGTCCGGGCATACTGGGAGTTAAAGTTTTGCAACATATGAAGAGCCACAGTTTGAAACCACTGATGTGGAGGCATATGCATCTCAGGCTGCCCGTGCACCCTCACTGAGCTGGCATAGATTCGTCCATGATAAATTTGGCACATCCGTGACACCCTGCCGTCTTCTGGAGTGTGGTGCAAACTGTCAGAAAAGCTGCAAAATTTGTGCACGAAGTTTCTTTTTTTTTTTTGCAAAATAAAAAATTGTGACTTTTGGACAAATGTGACGATGCCCATACGGTAGTGACATTAATGGTCCCAATACAAAAGTTTCAGCTGAAGTGTGAATAATATAGGGCCTGCTATGGTGCCCCTTTATCTGGGCCATTTAAATAGCTCCACACAATGTACATTGATCTAGCCAAATTCTATTAGCCAGACAGCTCCCCATCAAGTGGAAGACACAAACAATGCTTATGTAGATAAATTAGGAGTAAATTGGAGCTCCTGGACCCCCAAAAATATCTGTAACCATGTGCCATTTTTCATGCTAGTGGCTTCTGATGTGCCAGAGGTACATTTGGGCCCTCTTAGGAACCAGGGTCAACAGGGACATAATGATCGTGATCGCCATCAGTGCAGCCACAACCGGGAATCTAGAGATTTAGAGCATGCCCAGATGCCCGCTGAAGCAATTCAGTTAAAAACTATGGTCTACTAGAGATTTGGTCTTGTGCTTCTCTTTTCTGTGTCACTTTTCTGTGTCCCGCCGCCCTTACTGGGAGGCTTCAGCAGAGAGGACCTGACGCACGGCTGGGGATCAAGGAGAGGTGAGTAGATTTTCTTTTTTAATTTTTCAATATTTTTATTGACCTACTTTCAGTATGGGGGCACAAAGGAGGGCACAACAAGGGGCCTCAATTCAGTGTGAGAGCACAAAGGGTTCTAATTTCAGTCTGAAATTTGTCTTGGAGCTAATAGAACTCAAGCAGGGAGAAACTTTAGTCCCCATAGCTGCACCCCTGAATATACACGTGTGTGCAAATAGGTGGGGAAAGCACCGTTTGTCTCTGGCTAGGTAGGGGTTAACTTCTGAGCTGAAGTGGAACAGTAACACAGCAGATAAAGACAAACCACAATATTGTCCCAGGTGGTGCTAGGATGTAGATAAAGGATAGCCATAGTTACATGTAAGTGAGGCCAGATGAAGCACACCTTGCGCGGAATTACCAGTGATCGCCTCTGAGCATCCACGCATCGCTGCAGTCCCGGTCATCCGGTTTGTTCAAGATAGGAGCTTCTAGTCCCTTGCCTTGCGGTGAGTGCAAGTATTCTCTTTTGTCTTCAGTGCTTATATATAGTAGGCAGCATGGCGGCTCAGTGGTTAGCAGTGGTTAGGTTCAAATCCCACTAAGGACAACATCTGCAAAGAGTTTATATGTTTTCTCTATGTTTATGTGGGCTTCCCCTGGGTACTCCGGTTTCCTCCTACACTTCAAAACATGATAAATTTAGATTTTGAGCCCCAATAGGGACAGGGACCAATTTGAGCATACAATGCTGCGGAATCTGTGTGTGCTATATAAATAAAGAATTCATATATATATATATATATATATATATATATATATATATATATATACAGTATATATAACCATAGGCGTGCGCACGGTGTGTGCCGGGTGTGCCTGGGCACACCCTAATCAAGCCCAGGCTCCCGTGAAATTCGGGATATCCAGGGAGGGTAGGAATCGGGGGGGGGACACATCCCCCCAGAAAATCATGCAGGGGGACAGATCATGGGGTAATCCTCCCCAGTTCTGCCCGCAGACTTTTGCTGTATTATATGCTCCCTGGGTCTATTTAACCCAGGGAGGCATTTATAGCTGTTCACTCTCTGCCGGAGCTTCTGAACTGTGTGCGCACACAGTTCAGAGAAGGCCGTGACCTCTTCCCAGACGCAGGCGCCGATGACGTCAATCATCAGCGCCTGCACTGTGGAGAAGAGAGAACGCGGCCCGGCTCTTCTGGAGATCGCTGCGGGGGACTAGGTGAGTTTTTTAATTTTTTTATTTTCTTTGGTACTTTGGGATGGGGAATCGTGTGGGGTGGTGAACCGGTGGGGTGGGGTGGGGTTGGGGGGGGGGGGCTTTTAGTCACAATACACAGTGTTACGTCACACTTACTCTACTGCAGTTTTTCCCAACCAGGGTGCCTCCAGATGTTGCAAAACTACAACTCCCAGCATGCCTGGACAGCCTTTGGCTGTCCAGGCATGCTGGGAGTTGTAGTTTTGCAACACCTGGAGGCACCCTGGTTGGGAAACACTGCTCTACTGGACCCTTTTCACATAGACACGCTATTATGCAGTTACTTCTATGAATTTTTATTACTGCTCTTTATTTTGCAGTCCAATTATATGTGAGTTAATGTCCTTTGTATGTTTAGTTCACAAATAGATCTACTGATTGAGTACACTTCATACAATCATAGATGCAGAGCCTCTAGTGCAGTGGTCTCCAATCTGCGGACCTTCAGATGTTGCAAAACTACAACTCCTAGCATGCCCGGACAGCCAACGGCTGTCAGGGCATGCTGGGAGTTGTAGTTTTGCAACATCTGGAGATCCGTAGGTTGAAGACCACTGCTCTAGTGTTATTCAAAGTGCATATATAATTAGGTGTTACTGTTTTTTTTTGTGTAAACTGCGCATTCATAAACATAAGATGCATAACTTTGCCTTGATGTCAGGACCCTTCTTGTATAATTGCACAAAGTCCTGTGTATTACATCGGGTCCCTATATTAGCACCAGGTTATGTATTCACTGTTCACTTTATTGCAGATGTCCCAACAATGCGCTATTGCACTAGTGCTCGTCCCTCCATTTCCTAATCCACACATGTACACAGCTTCCTTTGTTATGCATTGGCTGCAGATTGTATAACACTAGGCCATTGCACTTCGCTGTTTCCTAGGTAGTGGTAGCTGGTTTCAAGTATTTGGGCTCCGTTCACATTGCCATAGGCGATCCTACATGCTTTAATTAATCAGGGATCACGTTGTAGCGTGTATTCTTCTAATATCGCTTCACGGGCCACCAGTGAGGGGCACTAATGCAATAGCGCAGTGTTGGGACGTGAACAGTGAATACATTACCTGGTGCTAATATAGGGACCCGATGTAATACACAGGACTTTGTGCAACTATACAAGGGTCCTGACATCAAGGCAAAGTTATGCATCTTATGTTTATGAATGCGCAGTTTACACAAAATGTGAAACAGTAACACCTAATTATATGTGCACTTAGAATAACACTAGAGGCTCTGCATCTATGATTGTATGAAGTGACTCTATCAGTTGCTCTATTTGTGAACTAAACATACAAAGTGTGAAGTAACACTTGTGATCTGACTTTGCCTACATGCTATCTACCTAGCTATCAACTACCAATCCACCTAGCTATCAACTGACCTAGCTAGCTAAAAACCAACCTACATACGCACTGATTTGAATAGGGACCTTCCATATGATAAAATATACCTTTTATTAAGTTCCATTTAACCCCTTAACGATGAAGGATGTAAATGTACGTCCTGATGACTTGGTACTTGACGCACCAGGACGTACATTTACGTCCTAAGCATAACCACGGGCATCGGAGCCCGGATCATGTTCGGCAGGTCCCGGCTGTTGATCGCAGCCAGGGACCCGCCGGTAATGGCGGACATATACGCGTGCGGCGTGAGTTTGTGCTTTAGGGTGCACACCCTAATGCAATAGGCTGCGCACGCCTATGTATATAACCACACAAGAGTTTAATAAGGAAGCACAATGCAGTATAACTATTATTAATATTTTCTTACCATATATGTTCTCATTTTTTTATTTCTATGTTTTCTGGCAGTTCCCTTGAGTTAGCCTAGCAGCTTGTTTGATTTTGACTTGCTGTCTTGATTTATTTAAAACACCTATATATTATGTATGTGACTAGTGCTGATCCTTCTGTATGACACAACTGCTTTGCATCTAAAATCTTTCCCTTTGTCAGCAAAACAAACTCAATTCTTTACACTGACAGTGTTGGATGGATGTAATTTGGAAGGAAAGGATGCATGCAGATTCTCCGAATGTCTCAAATGCTTAGCTTATTTATAAGCACATTGTAGAAAATTCCATTTAAAAGCTTGATGGCCAGAAAGCAAATGTTTTTCTTCGCCTCTCTAAATAGGTGATTTACTATGTGCATACAGGGACAGATTAGAAGAAGTGCTAAAGTAGAAGATGCCTCAGGAACTCTAATGCACCTTGGAACAATTTCTAAAAAGCCTTAACAACAAACCATGACATTGGAAGACTCCATAAATTCATCAGGGCCCCCAAAGGGTTGTCCGGTAGTAAATTATAATTTTTTATAATCATAATTTTTTGGGGGAGGCTCAGGCTTTAGGGTGTATTCACATGGGGCGCATCAGAAGCATATTTGATGCGTCGGATGTGCTGCCGGCACACACAGTTATGGCAGAGTGAGCTCCCTTGCTGTCGGCGGGAAATCCATGTCACACACAAAGCTATGGCAGCAGCAGCAGGAGGCTCGCTCTGCCATAACTATGTGTGCCGGCAGCGCATCCGTGGCATCAACTACGCTGTGGATGCACTCCCATGTGAATACATCCTAAGGGGGTAATTTATCATTATATATATAGACAGCTTTCACTGTCTACATTGTGCAATCTTTTTTGCGCAATTCTGTTTTTTTTTTTTTTTTTTGCCAATTTTTGATAGAATTCTAAATTACAGTGTATGGTAGAGCTGATTATGTGGTGTACATCAATTTATCAACTGCGTCTTTTCTCTTTACATGCACAAATGTTGTGCAAGTCCCGATTTTATTGCACAAATATACACCATCAAGGAGTACACTTAAAATGTTATAAGAATAAGTCCAGCAAGTCCAGCAAAATGTAATACATATTTAGATTAGACTCAGATATGCACAGACTGTAGATCTGTAGAACTGCGTAAAATTCAAACTCAAAAATTCAAAATTGATGAGTGCAGGAGATTGCACCTGTGTAATGTAACCATGGTGACCGTACAGCTAAGAATACCACTGTATGTGCAGGGAGGGATAAGGAGGTAAAGCTGTTAGGTCTATGTATATGTGTGATCATGTATATGCAGCAGAGCTGAGTGTGTGATTGTGTATATTCAGCAGAGCTGAGTGAGTGATTATGTATATGCAGCAGAGCTGAGTTTGTGATTGTGATATGCAGCAGAGCTGAGTGTGTGATTGTGTGTATGCAGCAGAGCTGAGTGTGTGACTATGTGTATGCAGCAGAGCTGAGTATGTGATTGTGTTTATGCAGCAGAGCTGAGTGTGAGTGTGTGTATGCAGCAGAGCGGACTGCATGATCATGTGTATGCAGCAGAGCTGAGTGTGTGATAATGTGTATGCAGCAGAGCTGAGCATGTAATTGTGCAAATGCAGCAGAGCTGAGTGTGTGCATGGTCATGCATACACATAATCCCATATTCAACTGTGCGGACAGGGCAGGAACATGGGAACAGCACAGGCCGGAACTAGGGACAGGTACACAGACACTGGAACAGGACTAGATTCTGGAACAGGACTTGACTCAGGAACAGGACTTGACTCAGGCTAGGACAAACAAAGACTAAGACAGACAACCAAGATCTGGCCCAGGGAGAAGGGAGGAGCAGATACTTATGGACCAGGGGACAGGTGCAAACACTTAGACTAATTGGGTACTGGTCTTTTAAGAAACAAAGCTCCGGCACGCGCGCGCCCAAGGGGCCACAGGCACACATGCTGGAGCTGCGGTGACATCAGGGAGCAAGGACACAGGAAGGTGAGTGACAGGCTGAGATTCGCATGCGGGTGCATCCCGCACTGCGAATCTCAGCCCTGCCGACAGCGGGACAGAAAGCGCTCACGGCCGGATAGTCCGGCCGGAGCATAACTGTAACAATGCCCAGACACTCAGTCTATCCAAGTCATCTTGTAACTTATGCACATCCTCTATAGACTGTACCGTACTACAAAGCTTGGTGTCATCTGCAAAGATAGAAACAGAGCTGTTAATACCATCCTCTATCTCATTAATAAATAAATTAAACAAGAGCGGGCCCAGTACTGAACCTTGGGGTACACCACTAATAACTGGGGACCAATCAGAGTACGAATCATTGACCACCACTATCTGGGACCTATCCTTAAAGAAAATCTGTCCCTAGTGTCACCAGCACTAATCTGTCGGTACCGACAGGTAGTGCAGGTGACACTTATGACAGCGGTACTTATCTTGTCCCGTTCCTTATCTTGTCCCATTGGGGAATGGGGGGAGATTAGTGACATCACCGTTGCTGTTCTCTAGCAGTGGGACCCAACAGAGAGCAGCAGCGGTGATGTCATTAAGCTCCACCCATGCCCCAAGCCGGGTGCCCGGAGCTGAAACTAATGGACAAGATTACTGGAGATCCCCTGCACTGAACGGGACAAGGTAAGTACTGTGGTCATCAGTGTCACCTGCACTGCCTGTCACACACTTTCTTTAAGCCAATTTTCAATTCAGTTACAAACTAAGGTTTCCAAACCCAAAGACCTTAACTTACCTGTCAGATGTCTACGAGGGACAGTTTCAAACGCTTTTGAAAAATCTAAAAACACTATTATGGACATTTATCAAGGGGTTTAGTCAGGTTTTCTTTACTATAATTGTCGCAAAATTGTCGCAACTGCGACTACACGATTTTTCGTGTGACATTTTGACTGGAAAGCGAGAAAAGCAAGTTTTCCAAAAATTAACTACGTAGTAATAATTTTAAAATGGACTACGGATAGTCAGGTATTTATTAACTGCGACAGTCGCAACAGGGTTAAAAATTGACTAAATTTACTCCAGCTCAAACATGGAGCAGAAAAAGCTACTACCAAAGCAAAAAAGGAAAAATTGCTTACGTGAAAGAAAATTATCAACAGGCTGAAACCAGTTGATAAATAAGTCACATATAAGTAAAAAAAAAGTAAGGAAAAAATTACTAAAAAAAAGAATAAATAAGCAAATATTGATAAATGTCCCTCTATAGCCACAGCCATTCCTCTATCAAGGCTTCTACTCACATCTTCATTAAAGCAAATTAGGTTGTTTTGACAATTTCTATCCTTAGTAAACCCATGCTGGCTATCACTTATAATACTATTATCCCCTATGTATTCCTGTATGTAGTCCCTTATGAGTACTTTGAACAATTTTCCCACAATGCACGTTAGGCTTTCCGGTCTATAATATCCTGAAGAAGACCTAGAGCCCTTTTTGAAGATTGGTACCACATTCGCCTTGCGCCAGTCCCTCAGCACAATACCAGACACCAGAGAATCTCTAAATATCATGAACAGGGGTACAGATATTACTGAACTTACCTCTCTAAGAACTCTTGGGTGTAATCATCTGGTCCTGGAGATTTGCTTACATTTACTTTACTTAATTTACCTTGAACCATATGTACATTAAGCCAGTTCAGTACATTACATGATGTGTTACCAGCACCGGCCCGGCCTGCGTCAGCTCCTCTCTCTTCCTTTGTATATACAGAACTAAACAACCCATTCAGTAGCTCCGCCTTCTTTGGATCTCCGGTGACCACCTCCCCATTATCATTATTAAGGGGTCCTACATGTTCTTTCACAGTTTTTTTTTTTTTTTTTTTGCATTTATATATGTAAAAAACATATTTAGGATTTGTTTTGCTTTCTTTGGCCACCTGTCTATCTTTTAGAATTTTTGCTGTTTTTCAGATTTTATTAAGCTCTTTGTAATGTTTAAATGCTATAGCTGACCCATCAGATTTGTATTTTTTTTTAAGCTATTTTTTTGGTTGTCTATTGCTCTTTTAACATCAGTTGTCAGCCATGTAGGATTTAGTTTGAATTGTTTATATTTGTTCCCATTAGGGAAACATTTAGCTGTATATTTATTCAGTGTTGATTTTAAAGTTTCCCATGTATCGTCTGCATCAGTATTTGAGAACACCTCCTCCCAGTCTATGTCCTGTATTGCAGCTCTTAGCCCATAGAAATTTGTCTTTTTTAAATTATATGTTTTTGCCCTCCCAACCTGTCTTTGTTTTTTTTATACTTTAAGTCAAAAGTAACTATATTGTGGTCACTATTATCAAGGGTTTCTCACTATTATCAATGCTCTACATTGTTGGAAATGATCAGATCCAACAAGGCATCACTTCTTGTTGGGTCCTCCACAAACTGTCCCATAAAATTATCCTGCAATAAATTTAGGAATTGTCTCCCCTTTGTAGTTTTCGCCAAACCCCAACCCCAATCTATATCTGTATAGTTCAAATCTCCCATTATTACCACTGTACCCGCCCGGGTAGCCCTCTCTATTTGTGTATGCAGTTGACCTTCTAACTCCTCAGTGGTGTTGGCGGGTCCATAGATTACGCCAAAAATGATTTTTTCAGTCTTTGCCTTCCTTTTTAATTCTATCCACAGGGATTTCACATCCTCAGAATCATCACACAGGATGGCATCGTTCACACTGACTTTCATACTCTTCTAACATACAGACATACTCCACCACCTTTCCTGTTTACCCTGGCACCAGATGTAGTATAAGAAGAAGACAACCCATTTGAGGGCAGAGTGATGCTCTGGGTAATGTTCTGCTGGGAAATCTTGGGACAGAACCAGTTATGTTCTACCGAGCACCAACCTGATAAGATGGTGCGTGAGGCAGGGAATTTCCTATGGTGTAATAAACCTACAATCCAGCTACTCAAAAAGTGAAAGCTATACACAAACCTTAACCCCTTAAGGACCAAGCCCATTTTAACCTTAAAGGGGTACTCCGCCCCTAGACATCTTATCCCCTATTCAAAGGATAGGGGATAAGATGTCAGATCGCCGGGGTCCCGCTGCTGGGGACCCCAGGGATCGCTGCTGCAGCACCCCGCTATCATTACTGCGCAAAGCGAGATCGCTCTGCACGTGATGACGGGCAATACAGGGGCCGGAGCATCGTTACGTCACGGCTCCGGCCCTCGTGACGTCACGGCCCGCCCCGTCAATATAAGTCTATGGGAGGGGGCGTGGCGGTCATCATGCCCCCTGCCATAGACTTGCATTAAGGGGACGGGCCGTGATGTCATGAGGGGCGGAGCCATGATGTAACGATGCTCCGGCCCCTGTATTGCCCGTCATCACGTGCAGAGCGATCTCGCTCTGTGCAGTAATGATGGTGGGGTGCCACAGCGGCGATCCCCGGGGTCCCCAGCAGTGGGACCGCGGCGATCTGAAATCTTATCCCCTACCCTTTGGATAGGGGATAAGATGCCAGGGGCAGAGTACCCCTTTAAGGACCCGGCCAATTTTATTTTAGCATTTTAGTTTTTTCCTCCTCGCCTTCTAAAATCCATAACTCTTTCATATTTCCATCTACAGACCCATAGAAGGGCTTGTTTTTTTGCGCGACCAATTGTACTTTGTAATGAAATCCCTTATTTTACCATAAAATGGATGGCGAACACAAAAAAATTTTTTTTAGGGAGGAAATTTTAATGAAAACCACAATTTTTCACATTTTGGAGGGTTTCGTTTTCACACTGTACAATTTACGGTAAAAATTACATGTGTTTTTTAATCTGTGAGTCAATACGTTGAAATGATACCCATGGCTAGATACTTTTATATTTTTGTACAGCTTAAAAAAAATCTAAAACTTTTTGTACAAAATCAGTAATCTAAAATCGTCCTAATTTGACCACCTATAAATTTTTCTTTTTTCCGTATATTGGGCGGTATGAAGGCTCATTTTTGGTGCAGTCATCAGAACTTTTTATCAATACCACATTTTCATATATTAAACTTTTATATCATTTTTTTATTACATTTTTTGAATAAAATGTGACAAAAAAGCAGCATTTTTGGATTTTTATAAAAAAAAATTACGTTAACGCCGTTCACCGCACGGAATCATTAACATTATATTTTGATAGTTCAGACACTTACGCATGCGGCTATACCAAATATGTTTATTAAAAAAATGTTTACGCTTTTTGGGGGTAAAATGGGTAAAACGGACAATTTTTTTTTATTGGGGATATTTCACTTTTTATTTTTTTCATTTTTCAACTTTTTTTTTAACACTTTTTATGTCCCCATAGGGGACTATCTATAGCATTACTTTGATTGCTAATACTGTTCAGTGCTATGCATCTCCTGCTCTGGTCTGCTCGATCTCAGACCAGAGCAGGAGACGCCGGGAGATGGACGGAGACAGGTGAGGGGACCTCCGTCCGCCATTACAGATGATCGGATTGCCGCGGCAGCGCTGCGGGCAATCCGATCATCTATTTTATTATGCGCATTGCCGCAGATGCCGTGATCTGTACAGATCACGGCATCTGAGGGGATAATGGTGGACATCCGCGCGATCGTGGATGTCGGCCATTACCGGCGGATCCCCGGCTGCTGATAGCAGCCGGAACCTGCCATGTATGATGCGAGCACCGCTCCAATGCTCGCGATCATACACAGGATGTAAATGTACGTCCTGGTGCGGGAAGTACCGCCAAACCAGGACATACATTTACGTCTGTGGTCGTTAAGGGGTTAAACAAATCCTTTATTGAAAAATAAACATACATGTAAAGGCCTGTATCATATAACAAAACAAGGCATGTTATTGCACTATATGTAATCTCATCTAGCTGGGACATGATGAAGGAATCCGGAGCACTGCACCAACACCTCGACACGTGTTTCGTTCCTTCATCAGGAGGTCACCATTTTCTATGGTGTTCTTTCAATAATGAATTACCCCTCAGGATTGCACTAGGTATTAGTTTTGCCTTGAGTTTTCCTCCAATATGGATGATGGTGTGAATCAGGGGTCAAGTCCTGGAAAAAAAAGTGTGGAAACTCACCCAAGTGTGGGAACCCCCCCCTGGCACCGTCCCGTTTCGCCGTCACGCCCCCAGGGACGAGCCTTGACATCACAAGGAACGAAGACGTGAAGTCATTATACTCTGGCCCCTGTATCGCCAGTCATTACGCACAGAGCGAGTTTGCTCTGTGCAGTGATGACAGCGGGGTGCCACAGCCTAGATCGCGGGGGTCCCCAGAGGCGGGACCCCCGCGATCAGACATCTTATCCCATATCCTTTGGATAGAGGATAAGATGTCTAGGGGAGGAGTACCCCTTTAAGTATCAGGGCACCAAGATGTATATATACATCCAATGGGGAGATTTATTAAAACCTGTGCAGAGGATACGTTGACCAGTTGCCCATAGCAACCAATCAGATTGCTTCTTTATTTTTTTTAAAGGCTTCTGAAAATGAAAGCAGCGATCTAATTGGTTGCTATGGGCAACTGCTCCACTTTTCCTCTGCACAGGTTTTTATATATCTCCCCCAATGTTCTTAAGGGGTTATCATTCTGATCATACACTGTAACAAAAACCTCCTTATGTCCCTATCATCCTGATAACACACTGTAACAAACCTCCTCCTCATGTAATCTCCTTACTACTGGGGTGACACACTGTAACAAACCTCCTCCTTATGTAATCTCCTTACTACTGGGGTGACACACTGTAACAAACCTCCTCCTCATGTAATCTCCTTACAACTGGGGTGAAACACTGTAACAAACCTCCTCCTCATGCAATCTCCATACTACTGGGGTGACACACTGTAACAATCATCCTTCTAATGTAATCTCCTTACTACTGGGGTGACACACTGTAACAAACCTCCTCCTCATGTAATCTCCTTACTACTGGGGTGAAACACTGTAACAAACCTCCTCCTAATGTAATCTCCTTACTACTGGGGTGACACACTGTAACAATCCTCCTTCTCATGTAATCACCTTACTACTGGGGTGACACACTGTAACAAACCTCCTCCTCATGTAATCTCCTTACTACTGGGGTGACACACTGTAACAAACCTCCTTCTCATGTAATCTCCTTACTACTGGGGTGACACATTGTAACAAACCTCTTCCTCATGTAATCTCCTTACTACTGGGGTGACAGATTGTAACAAACCTCCTCATGTAATCTCCTTACGACTGGGGTGACACACTGTAACAAACCTCCTCCTCATGTAATCTCCTTACTACTGGGGTGACACATTGTAACAAACCTCCTCCTCATGTAATCTCCTTACTACTGGGGTGACACACTGTAACAAACCTCCTCATGTAATCTCCTTACAACTGGGGTGACACACTGTAACAAACCTCCTCCTCATGTAATCTCCTTACAACTGGGGTGACACACTGTAACAAACCTCCTCCTCATGCAATCTCCTTACTACTGGGGTGACACACTGTAACAATCCCCCTTCTCATGTAATCTCCTTACTACTGGGGTGACACACTGTAACAAACCTCCTCCTCATGTAATCTCCTTACTACTGGGGTGACACACTGTAACAAACCTCCTCCCCATGTAATCTCCTTACTACTGGGGTGACACACTGAAACAAACCTCCTCCTCATGTAATCTCCTTACAACTGGGGTGACACACTGTAACAAACCTCCTCCTCATGTAATCTCCTTACTACTGGGGTGACAAACTGTCACAATCCTCCTCCTCATGTAATCTCCTTACAACTGGGGTGACACACTGTAACAAACCTCCTCCTCATGTAATCTCCTTACAACTGGGGTGACACACTGTAACAAACCTCCTCCTCATGCAATCTCCTTACTACTGGGGTGACACACTGTAACAATCCCCCTTCTCATGTAATCTCCTTACTACTGGGGTGACACACTGTAACAAACCTCCTCCTCATGTAATCTCCTTACTATTGGGGTGAGACACTGTAACAAACCTCCTCCCCATGTAATCTCCTTACTACTGGGGTGACACACTGAAACAAACCTCCTCCTCATGTAATCTCCTTACAACTGGGGTGACACACTGTAACAAACCTCCTCCTCATGTAATCTACTTACAACTGGGGTGACATACTGTAACAAACCTCCTCCTCATGTAATCTCCTTACTACTGGGATGACAAACTGTCACAATCCTCCTCCTCATGTAATCTCCTTACTACTGGGGTGACACACTGTAACAAACCTCCTCCTCATGTAATCTCCTTACTACTGGGGTGACACACTGTAACAAACCTCCTCCTCATGTAATCTCCTTACAACTGGGGTGAAACACTGTAACAAACCTCCTCCTCATGTAATCTACTTACAACTGGGGTGACATACTGTAACAAACCTCCTCCTCATGTAATCTCCTTACTACTGGGATGACAAACTGTCACAATCCTCCTCCTCATGTAATCTCCTTACTACTGGGGTGACACACTGTAACAAACCTCCTCCTCATGTAATCTCCTTATTACTGGGGTGACACACTGTAACAAACCTCCTCCTCATGTAATCTCCTTACAACTGGGGTGACACACTGTAACATACCTCCTTCTCATGTAATCTCCTTACTACTGGGGTGACACACTGTAACAAACCTCCTCCTCATGTAATCTCCTTACTACTGGGGTGACAAACTGTCACAATCCTCCTCCTCATGTAATCTCCTTACAACTGGGGTGACACACTGTAACAAACCTCCTCCTCATGTAATCTCCTTACAACTGGGGTGACACACTGTAACAAACCTCCTCCTCATGCAATCTCCTTACTACTGGGGTGACACACTGTAACAATCCCCCTTCTCATGTAATCTCCTTACTACTGGGGTGACACACTGTAACAAACCTCCTCCTCATGTAATCTCCTTACTACTGGGGTGACACACTGTAACAAACCTCCTCCCCATGTAATCTCCTTACTACTGGGGTGACACACTGAAACAAACCTCCTCCTCATGTAATCTCCTTACAACTGGGGTGACACACTGTAACAAACCTCCTCCTCATGTAATCTACTTACAACTGGGGTGACATACTGTAACAAACCTCCTCCTCATGTAATCTCCTTACTACTGGGATGACAAACTGTCACAATCCTCCTCCTCATGTAATCTCCTCACTACTGGGGTGACACTGTAACAAACCTCCTCCTCATGTAATCTCCTTACTACTGGGGTGACACACTGTAACAAACCTCCTCCTCATGTAATCTCCTTACAACTGGGGTGACACACTGTAACATACCTCCTTCTCATGTAATCTCCTTACTACTGGGGTGACACACTGTAACAAACCTCCTCCTCATGTAATCTCCTTACTACTGGGGTGACACATTGTAACAAACCTCCTCCTCATGTAATCTCCTTACTACTGGGGTGACACACTGTAACAAACCTCCTCCTCATGTAATCTCCTTACAACTGGGGTGACACACTGTAACATACCTCCTTCTCATGTAATCTCCTTACTACTGGGGTGACACACTGTAACAAACCTCCTCCTCATGTAACCTCCTTACTACTGGGGTGACACACTGTAACAAACCTCCTCCTCATGTAATCTATTTACAACTGGGGTGACACACTGTAACAAACCTCCTCCTCATGCAATCTCCTTACTACTGGGATGACAAACTGTCACAATCCTCCTCCTCATGTAATCTGCTTACTACTGGGGTGACACACTGTAACAAACCTCCTCCTCATGTAATCTCCTTACTACTGGGGTGACACACTGTAATAAACCTCCTCCTCATGTAATCTCCTTACTACTGGAGTGACACACTGTAACAAACGTCCTCCTCATGTAATCGCCTTACTACTGGGGTGACACACTGTCACAAACCTCCTCCTCATGTAATCTCCTTACTACTGGGGGGACACACTGTAACAAGCGTCCTCCTCATGTAATCGCCTTACTACTGGGGTGACACACTGTCACAAACCTCCTCCTCATGTAATATTCTTCCTACTGGGGTGACACACTATAAAAAACCTCCTCCCCATGTAATCTTCTTACTACTGGGGTGACACACTGTAACAAACCTCCTCCTCATGTAATCTCCTTACAACTGGGGTGAAACACTGTAACAAACCTCCTCCTCATGTAATCTACTTACAACTGGGGTGACATACTGTAACAAACCTCCTCCTCATGTAATCTCCTTACTACTGGGATGACAAACTGTCACAATCCTCCTCCTCATGTAATCTCCTTACTACTGGGGTGACACACTGTAACAAACCTCCTCCTCATGTAATCTCCTTATTACTGGGGTGACACACTGTAACAAACCTCCTCCTCGTGTAATCTCCTTACAACTGGGGTGACACACTGTAACATACCTCCTTCTCATGTAATCTCCTTACTACTGGGGTGACACACTGTAACAAACCTCCTCCTCATGTAATCTCCTTACTACTGGGGTGACAAACTGTCACAATCCTCCTCCTCATGTAATCTCCTTACAACTGGGGTGACACACTGTAACAAACCTCCTCCTCATGTAATCTCCTTACAACTGGGGTGACACACTGTAACAAACCTCCTCCTCATGCAATCTCCTTACTACTGGGGTGACACACTGTAACAATCCCCCTTCTCATGTAATCTCCTTACTACTGGGGTGACACACTGTAACAAACCTCCTCCTCATGTAATCTCCTTACTACTGGGGTGACACACTGTAACAAACCTCCTCCCCATGTAATCTCCTTACTACTGGGGTGACACACTGAAACAAACCTCCTCCTCATGTAATCTCCTTACAACTGGGGTGACACACTGTAACAAACCTCCTCCTCATGTAATCTACTTACAACTGGGGTGACATACTGTAACAAACCTCCTCCTCATGTAATCTCCTTACTACTGGGATGACAAACTGTCACAATCCTCCTCCTCATGTAATCTCCTTACTACT
Organism: Hyla sarda; assembly: GCF_029499605.1. Taxonomy (NCBI): domain Eukaryota; kingdom Metazoa; phylum Chordata; class Amphibia; order Anura; family Hylidae; genus Hyla; species Hyla sarda. Next base: position 67,166,525 of record NC_079194.1, on the reverse strand, counting down.
GGGGTGACACACTGTAACAAACCTCCTCCTCATGTAATCTCCTTACTACTGGGGTGACACACTGTAACAAACCTCCTCCTCATGTAATCTCCTTACAACTGGGGTGAAACACTGTAACAAACCTCCTCCTCATGTAATCTACTTACAACTGGGGTGACATACTGTAACAAACCTCCTCCTCATGTAATCTCCTTACTACTGGGATGACAAACTGTCACAATCCTCCTCCTCATGTAATCTCCTTACTACTGGGGTGACACACTGTAACAAACCTCCTCCTCATGTAATCTCCTTATTACTGGGGTGACACACTGTAACAAACCTCCTCCTCATGTAATCTCCTTACAACTGGGGTGACACACTGTAACATACCTCCTTCTCATGTAATCTCCTTACTACTGGGGTGACACACTGTAACAAACCTCCTCCTCATGTAATCTCCTTACTACTGGGGTGACAAACTGTCACAATCCTCCTCCTCATGTAATCTCCTTACAACTGGGGTGACACACTATAACAAACCTCCTCCTCATGTAATCTCCTTACTACTGGGGTGACACACTGTAACAAACCTCCTCCTCATGTAATCTCCTTACTACTGGGGTGACACACTGTAACAAACCTCCTCCTCATGTAATCTCCTTACAACTGGGGTGAAACACTGTAACAAACCTCCTCCTCATGTAATCTACTTACAACTGGGGTGACATACTGTAACAAACCTCCTCCTCATGTAATCTCCTTACTACTGGGATGACAAACTGTCACAATCCTCCTCCTCATGTAATCTCCTTACTACTGGGGTGACACACTGTAACAAACCTCCTCCTCATGTAATCTCCTTATTACTGGGGTGACACACTGTAACAAACCTCCTCCTCATGTAATCTCCTTACAACTGGGGTGACACACTGTAACATACCTCCTTCTCATGTAATCTCCTTACTACTGGGGTGACACACTGTAACAAACCTCCTCCTCATGTAATCTCCTTACTACTGGGGTGACAAACTGTCACAATCCTCCTCCTCATGTAATCTCCTTACAACTGGGGTGACACACTGTAACAAACCTCCTCCTCATGTAATCTCCTTACAACTGGGGTGACACACTGTAACAAACCTCCTCCTCATGCAATCTCCTTACTACTGGGGTGACACACTGTAACAATCCCCCTTCTCATGTAATCTCCTTACTACTGGGGTGACACACTGTAACAAACCTCCTCCTCATGTAATCTCCTTACTACTGGGGTGACACACTGTAACAAACCTCCTCCCCATGTAATCTCCTTACTACTGGGGTGACACACTGAAACAAACCTCCTCCTCATGTAATCTCCTTACAACTGGGGTGACACACTGTAACAAACCTCCTCCTCATGTAATCTACTTACAACTGGGGTGACATACTGTAACAAACCTCCTCCTCATGTAATCTCCTTACTACTGGGATGACAAACTGTCACAATCCTCCTCCTCATGTAATCTCCTTACTACTGGGGTGACACTGTAACAAACCTCCTCCTCATGTAATCTCCTTACTACTGGGGTGACACACTGTAACAAACCTCCTCCTCATGTAATCTCCTTACAACTGGGGTGACACACTGTAACATACCTCCTTCTCATGTAATCTCCTTACTACTGGGGTGACACACTGTAACAAACCTCCTCCTCATGTAATCTCCTTACTACTGGGGTGACACATTGTAACAAACCTCCTCCTCATGTAATCTCCTTACTACTGGGGTGACACACTGTAACAAACCTCCTCCTCATGTAATCTCCTTACAACTGGGGTGACACACTGTAACATACCTCCTTCTCATGTAATCTCCTTACTACTGGGGTGACACACTGTAACAAACCTCCTCCTCATGTAATCTCCTTACTACTGGGGTGACACACTGTAACAAACCTCCTCCTCATGTAATCTATTTACAACTGGGGTGACACACTGTAACAAACCTCCTCCTCATGCAATCTCCTTACTACTGGGATGACAAACTGTCACAATCCTCCTCCTCATGTAATCTGCTTACTACTGGGGTGACACACTGTAACAAACCTCCTCCTCATGTAATCTCCTTACTACTGGGGTGACACACTGTAATAAACCTCCTCCTCATGTAATCTCCTTACTACTGGAGTGACACACTGTAACAAACGTCCTCCTCATGTAATCGCCTTACTACTGGGGTGACACACTGTCACAAACCTCCTCCTCATGTAATCTCCTTACTACTGGGGGGACACACTGTAACAAGCGTCCTCCTCATGTAATCGCCTTACTACTGGGGTGACACACTGTCACAAACCTCCTCCTCATGTAATATTCTTCCTACTGGGGTGACACACTATAAAAAACCTCCTCCCCATGTAATCTTCTTACTACTGGGGTGACACACTGTAACAAACCTCCTCCTCATGTAATCTCCTTACAACTGGGGTGAAACACTGTAACAAACCTCCTCCTCATGTAATCTACTTACAACTGGGGTGACATACTGTAACAAACCTTCTCCTCATGTAATCTCCTTACTACTGGGATGACAAACTGTCACAATCCTCCTCCTCATGTAATCTCCTTACTACTGGGGTGACACACTGTAACAAACCTCCTCCTCATGTAATCTCCTTATTACTGGGGTGACACACTGTAACAAACCTCCTCCTCGTGTAATCTCCTTACAACTGGGGTGACACACTGTAACATACCTCCTTCTCATGTAATCTCCTTACTACTGGGGTGACACACTGTAACAAACCTCCTCCTCATGTAATCTCCTTACTACTGGGGTGACAAACTGTCACAATCCTCCTCCTCATGTAATCTCCTTACAACTGGGGTGACACACTGTAACAAACCTCCTCCTCATGTAATCTCCTTACAACTGGGGTGACACACTGTAACAAACCTCCTCCTCATGCAATCTCCTTACTACTGGGGTGACACACTGTAACAATCCCCCTTCTCATGTAATCTCCTTACTACTGGGGTGACACACTGTAACAAACCTCCTCCTCATGTAATCTCCTTACTACTGGGGTGACACACTGTAAAAAACCTCCTCCCCATGTAATCTCCTTACTACTGGGGTGACACACTGAAACAAACCTCCTCCTCATGTAATCTCCTTACAACTGGGGTGACACACTGTAACAAACCTCCTCCTCATGTAATCTACTTACAACTGGGGTGACATACTGTAACAAACCTCCTCCTCATGTAATCTCCTTACTACTGGGATGACAAACTGTCACAATCCTCCTCCTCATGTAATCTCCTTACTACTGGGGTGACACACTGTAACAAACCTCCTCCTCATGTAATCTCCTTACTACTGGGGTGACACACTGTAACAAACCTCCTCCTCATGTAATCTCCTTACAACTGGGGTGAAACACTGTAACAAACCTCCTCCTCATGTAATCTACTTACAACTGGGGTGACATACTGTAACAAACCTCCTCCTCATGTAATCTCCTTACTACTGGGATGACAAACTGTCACAATCCTCCTCCTCATGTAATCTCCTTACTACTGGGGTGACACACTGTAACAAACCTCCTCCTCATGTAATCTCCTTATTACTGGGGTGACACACTGTAACAAACCTCCTCCTCATGTAATCTCCTTACAACTGGGGTGACACACTGTAACATACCTCCTTCTCATGTAATCTCCTTACTACTGGGGTGACACACTGTAACAAACCTCCTCCTCATGTAATCTCCTTACTACTGGGGTGACAAACTGTCACAATCCTCCTCCTCATGTAATCTCCTTACAACTGGGGTGACACACTATAACAAACCTCCTCCTCATGTAATCTCCTTACAACTGGGGTGACACACTGTAACAAACCTCCTCCTCATGCAATCTCCTTACTACTGGGGTGACACACTGTAACAATCCCCCTTCTCATGTAATCTCCTTACTACTGGGGTGACACACTGTAACAAACCTCCTCCTCATGTAATCTCCTTACTACTGGGGTGACACACTGTAACAAACCTCCTCCCCATGTAATCTACTTACTACTGGGGTGACACACTGAAACAAACCTCCTCCTCATGTAATCTCCATACAACTGGGGTGACACACTGTAACAAACCTCCTCCTCATGTAATCTACTTACAACTGGGGTGACATACTGTAACAAACCTCCTCCTCATGTAATCTCCTTACTACTGGGATGACAAACTGTCACAATCCTCCTCCTCATGTAATCTCCTTACTACTGGGGTGACACTGTAACAAACCTCCTCCTCATGTAATCTCCTTACTACTGGGGTGACACACTGTAACAAACCTCCTCCTCATGTAATCTCCTTACAACTGGGGTGACACACTGTAACAAACCTCCTCCTCATGTAATCTCCTTACTACTGGGGTGACACATTGTAACAAACCTCCTCCTCATGTAATCTCCTTACTACTGGGGTGACACACTGTAACAAACCTCCTCCTCATGTAATCTCCTTACAACTGGGGTGACACACTGTAACATACCTCCTTCTCATGTAATCTCCTTACTACTGGGGTGACACACTGTAACATACCTCCTTCTCATGTAATCTCCTTACTACTGGTGTGACACACTGTAACAAACCTCCTCCTCATGTAATCTCCTTACTACTGGGGTGACACACTGTAACAAACCTCCTCCTCATGTAATCTATTTACAACTGGGGTGACACACTGTAACAAACCTCCTCCTCATGCAATCTCCTTACTACTGGGATGACAAACTGTCACAATCCTCCTCCTCATGTAATCTGCTTACTACTGGGGTGACACACTGTAACAAACCTCCTCCTCATGTAATCTCCTTACTACTGGGGTGACACACTGTAATAAACCTCCTCCTCATGTAATCTCCTTACTACTGGAGTGACACACTGTAACAAACGTCCTCCTCATGTAATCGCCTTACTACTGGGGTGACACACTGTCACAAACCTCCTCCTCATGTAATCTCCTTACTACTGGGGGGACACACTGTAACAAGCGTCCTCCTCATGTAATCGCCTTACTACTGGGGTGACACACTGTCACAAACCTCCTCCTCATGTAATATTCTTCCTACTGGGGTGACACACTATAAAAAACCTCCTCCCCATGTAATCTTCTTACTACTGGGGTGACACACTGTAACAAACCTCCTCCCCATGTAATCTTCTTACTACTGGGGTGAAACACTGTAACAAACCTTCTCCTCATGCAATTACCTTACTACTGGGGTGACACACTGCAACAAACCTCCTCCTCATGTAATCTCCTTACTACTGGGGTGACACACTGTAACAAACCTCCTCCTCATGTAATTACCTTACTACTGGGTTGTCACACTGTAAAAAACCTCCTTCTCATGTAATCTCCTTACTACTGGGGTGACACACTGTAACAAACCTCCTCCTCATATAATCTCCTTACTACTGGGGTGACGCACTGTAACTAACCTCCTCCTCATGTAATCTACTTACAACTGGGGTGACACACTGTAACAAACCTCCTCCTCATGTAATCTCCTTATTACTGGGGGGACAAACTGTCGCAATCCTCCTCCTTATGTAATCTCCTTACTACTGGGGTGACACACTGTAACAAATCTCCTCCTCGTGTAATCTCCTTACTACTGGGGTGACACACTGTAACAAACCTCCTCCTCATGTAATCTCCTTACTACTGGGGTGACACACTGTAACAAGCCTCCTCCTCATGTAATCTCCTTTCTACTGGGGTGACACACTGTAACAAACGTCCTCCTCATGTAATCTCCTTACTACTGGGGTGACACACTGTCACAAACCTCCTCCCCATCTAATATTCTTCCTACTGGGGTGACACACTGTAACAAACCACCTCCCCATGTAATCTTCTTACTACTGTGGTGACACACTGTAACAAACCTCTTCCCCATGTAATCTTCTTACTACTGGGGTGAGACACTGTAACAAACCTTCTCCTCATGTAATTACCTTACTACTGGGGTGACACACTGTAACAAACCTCCTCCTCATGTAATCTCCTTACTACTGGGGTGACACACTATAACAAACCTCCTTCTCATGTAATCTCTTTACTACTGGGGTGACACACTGTAACAAACCTCCTCCTCATGTAATCTCCTTACTACTGGGGTGACATATTGTAACAAACCTCCTCCTCATGTAATCTCCTTACTACTGGGGTGACACACTGTAACTAATCTTTTTCCATGTAATTACCTTACTGGGGTGACATGTGACCTTTCCTCCTGCTCAGCCCCGCCTCCTCCACAGCATCACACAGGTCCTTAAGCCATGATCTTTCCTCTCCTCCAAAGCTAAGCTCCGCCCCCAACATGTGATGGTGACATCATCACAGGCCCTACATCTCCAGCATCTAGCATTTTGGGCCGGGGGAGGAGATGGAGGGAGGGTAAGAATAATTCAGAGGTCGGTCCTGCAGGACTAATGTAACAGGGACGATGCATTGCCATAGAATGAGATGCTCCACCTCCATCACATCCTATTGGCTCACACTTGTCACGTGACATATTTAACCGTCACGCATCGATGCGCACAGCATTCTCAGTTTGGCTATCACAGGGAGAGGATCTCCTTTCCCTGTGATAGCTGAAGCTGCACGGAGCTGTACCAAGCTCTCATGGCCTCTGTGGCCCGATTCATCTGAAGGTGCACGGAGCTCACATGGGCTCTGTGCCTGCGCCCGATGCTCTACTGTATGTTCTCTGCTCCCTGAGAGTTAACGGGGGACGGGGAGTAGAGCTGCGGGTGTGGGGTGTAGTAAGCGCTCGCGGGGAGGCACGCTGATGACAGCGCTATCAGGCATAGGGATCCCGATAGCGCTGTAGATCTATAAAACAGTAAATGTAATAAAAGAGTAAATGTATGAGCCGTGTGAGTTGAGTAAATGTATGAGCTTCTGTGGCCCAATTGAATCGGGCCACAGAGCCCATGCGAGCTCCGTGCAGCTTCAGATGAATCGGGCCACAGAGGCCATGACAGCTTGGTACAGCTCCGTGCAGCTTCAGCTATCACAGAGAAAGGAGATCCTCTCCCTGTGATAGCCACACTGAGACTGCTGTGCACGTCGATGCGTGACGGTTAAATATGTCACGTGACAAGTGTGAGCCAATAGGATGTGATGGAGGCGGAGCATTTCATTCTATGGCAAATCTCATTCTATGGCAATGCAACAGTGTTCCTCCTGTGAAAAAAGCAAAGGAACGCCGTTCTTGTGCGTTCCTGCAGGACTCGAGCCCTGGTGAGAATGCAGAAAAGCCTTTATAACAATAATGCACTTGAAAGAATTTAGAAGAAAGGATTTTGCCGTCAGACTCCCTTAGCAGAACAGCCTTAGACCTGAAATTTCAAGCTTTTATATCTCAGCAGGTAACTTCAAGCACTCATATCTCAGCAGGTGGGATATCTGAAAATATGTTTTTATATATTTATATATAGCCATAGTTATCTTGGGTATATTAATCGGACACATCAATGTGTTGTGTTGGTCTATCCTAAAGCACCAGGGATCAAAGGTTAGGCTGGAAATTGAGGAATAATGTAAAAATTTCAGCTTCTAAAGTGCAAAACAATGATACAGGCTATATCTGAATACTAAGTGCCTCTTAAAATGTTTATCTGCTAGATGTACCTTGTCCTTTAACCATTGTAAAATATTAAAAAAGAAAGAAATAAAAGACTTCTTACTATACTTTGTGGTTCAATTTCCCTCTGTTCAAAATCTCTGCTTGATATCAGTTCAGATGATGAATCCGGACCTAGCCCTGCTTGAAAACCTGTTGGGTTGTAATGCAGCAATTGTTCTAATCTTTTGTGCACTAAACATCGTAAAAGCAAAAAACCTCTCTCCTGTCTTGGACTTCATCTGATAGAGTTTACCTCCCCTGATACATTGTAAGAATAGTTCACCTGTCACTTGAGACCACTTTCAGCCCCTCTCGTTAAAGGCGCTGTCTAGTTTAAAGGGGTACTTCGGTGGAAATTTTTTTTTTAAATCAACTGGTGCCAGAAAGTTAAACAGATTTGTAAATTACTTCTATTTAAAAAAAATAAAATTCCTTCCAGTACTTATCAGCTGCTGTATACTACAGAGGAAGTCCTTTTCTTTTAAAATATCTTTTCTGTCTGATCACAGTGCTCTCTGCTGACACCTCTGTCCATGTCAGGAACTGTCCAGAGCAGGATAGGTTTGCTATTGGGATTTGCTCCTACTCTGGACAGTTAGACTGGCTTCACATCATGTTTTATGCAATACGGGAGCGCATACGGCTTGGAGAGCTAAAACCGGGCACCGGTTTTAGGTTATGGTGGGAAAACCGCATATTGGACAAAAATGAGCCGACCAGAGTCAGCGCTTCACCCCAGTCGGCTCATTGAAATACATTACATACGGGCAGCATACAGCAGGGATACGGGAGTGCCCAGTTTTAGTTACCCCCAGCCGTATGTGGTCCCGTATTGCATAAAATGTGATGTGAACCCAGTCTAACTGTAGTAGTAGCAAATCCCAATAGCAAACCTATCCTGCTCTGGACAGTTCCTGACATGGACAGAGGTGTCAGCAGAGAGCACTGTGGTCAGACAGAAAAGACATTTAAAAGTAAAGAACTTCCTCTGTAGTATACAGCAGCTGATAAGTACTGGAATGATTAAGATTTTTTAATAGAAGTAATTTACAAATCTGTTTAACTTTCTGGCACCAGTTGATTTAAAAAAAAAATGTTTTCCACTGGAGTACCCCTTTAACGACGCAGGACGTATATTTACGTCCTGCGCCGGCTCCCGCGATATGAAGCAGGATCGCGCCGCGATCCCGCATCATATCGCGTCGGTCCCGGCGCTCATCAACGGCCGGGACCCGCGGCTAATACCACACATCGCCGATCGCGGCGATGTGCGGTATTAATCCTTTAGAAGCGGCGGTCAAAGCTGACCGCCGCTTCTAAAGCGAAAGTGAAAGTGACCCGGCTGCTCAGTCGGGCTGTTCGGGACCGCCGCGGTGAAATCGCGGCATCCCGAACAGCTGACCGATCGTCCGATCGGCGAATGACTGCTCCGTGCCTGAGATCCAGGCAGGAGCAGTCAAGCACCGATAACACTGATCACAGGCGTGTTAATACACGCCTGTGATCTGTGTAAAAGATCAGTGTGTGCAGTGTTATAGGTTCCTATGGGACCTATAACACTGCAAAAAATTTTTTTTAAAAAGTGTTAATAAAGGACATTTAACCCCTTCCCTAATAAAAGTTTGAATCACTCCCCTTTTCCCATAAAAAAAAAAAAATCAGTGTAAAAAAAATAAAAATAAATATATGTGGTATCGCCGCGTGCGTAAATGTCCGAACTATAAAAATATATAATTAATTAAACCGTACGGTCAATGGCGTACGCGCAAAAAAACTCCAAAGTAAAAAAAAAAAGCGCATTTTTGGTCACTTTTTATACCATTAAAAAATGAATAAAAAGTGATCAAAAAGTCCTATCAAAACAAAAATCATACCAATAAAAACTTTAGATCACGTCGCAAAAAATGAGTCCTCATACCGCCCTTTACGTGGAAAAATAAAAAAGTTATAGGGGTCAGAAGATGACATTTTTAAACGTATAAATTTTCCTGCATGTAGTTATGATTTTTTCCAGAAGTGCGACAAAATCAAACCTATATCATTTTAACCGTATGGACCTACAGAATAATGATAAGGTGTAATTTTTACCGAAATATGCACTGCGTAGAAACGGAAGCCCCCAAAAGATACAAAATGGCATTTTTTCTTCGATTTTTTCGCACAATGATTTTTTTTTCCGTTTCGCCGTGCATTTTTGGGTAAAATGACTAATGTCACTGCAAAGTAGAATTGGCGACGCAAAAAATAAGCCCTAATATGGATTTTTAGGTGGAAAATTGAAAGGGTTATGATTTTTAAAAGGTAAGGAGGAAAAAACGAAAGTGCAAAAACGAAAAAACCCTGAGTCCTTAAGGGGTTAAGCCTCCTGCACTAATAGAAACAGATTATTGTTATAATTGCACAAAAAAATTGTGCATTGTGGGGCCTTTATCAATAAAATCCTAGCGAAAATGGTAAAAAAAATTGCATCATTTTTGCATAACAAAAGCCGGTGGGTGGGGCTTGTGGAAGAGGGGTGTGGTCTCTCACAAAGGGTGGTGGCCGCCCTTGTTTAACACAGTTTCCTAGCAAACTTAAATTGCAGAGATTTCAGGGAGAGTGTACAGACAGCTCTGATGCACATTTGTAAAAAAAAAAAACAGTAGCTGACCCACCATAGAAAAACTACGATGTCTTTTTGGACCCATTCCTAATTTTGGCTGAAAATCCTGACCAAAATACAGTTTGGGGCATTTATCAAGACCGGTATCTCTGGTATCACTGCCGGTCTACATAAACACCCCACCAACGCACAGGCTTGCAGAATTTATGTAGTTGTGTGCACCTCTCCACAAATCCACGTGCATTCTTTGGATGTCTGGGGATGGAGTACCCCTTTAAAGAAACATCACCTAATATAAAACCAGCGGTGTACTTAGAGATGGGGGTTTTATAGCAAAAATTACTAAACATTAGATAGGAGAAGCATGAAGAGGAGGTGTATCTTCATTTGTTTCCATTGACAGGAGGTGAGGTTATGCTTCAATCTCCCTGCCTTAGTCTGTGTCTCAACCTCATGCTGTGAGAGGGGAGAAGGAGCAACAGAGGGGGTAGCTGATGGTCAGAGCACAAAGCCCAGCTTAAGGGCTCGTTCACACCAGCAGATTTATTTGCCGGTTTCCCCCTGTGTGTTTGAAAGAGGACAGGTTCTCTGCGGCTGTCTGCAGCAGATTTTCTCCGCATCGGAAATTCCACAGCCCCGGAGAGCCCGTCCCTATCAAACACACATCAGGAAACCCGCTTGGAGGTTCCGCGTTCATGATATCACGCCACATCCCCTCCATTCATGTCTATGGGAGGGGGTGTGACGGCTCCTCCCATAGACATGAATAGAAGGGGCGTGGCGGCTGTAGTCGCCAGCCATCCAGCACAGAGTGGAGTGCAAGGATGACTAGGGTGCCATGCCGGAGTTCGCGGGGGTCCCCAGTGACGGGACCCCCGCGTTTTGGCATCTTATCCCTTATCCTTTGGATAGGGGATAAGATGTTTTCGGTGAAGTACCCCTTTAATCAGAGCCTGGTAATCTTTAGGCCCACATGGCCTTGGTCTGACACATTGGCCTGGTACATCAGACTAAGGAGTGATTGGGATACTTTGTTTGTAAAGACAGGTACTATTTAGTTCCTCTCCAATGTATCATGGAGCTGTAGTCAGATGTTAAATTACATTCCTTTCATTTTCTTCCCAATCCCCATCTTATTTTTCCACTTCTTCCGTCTTCTTCTTCTTAGACCTGCAGGGTCTCTGTAACATCAGCTCCGGATTCACCCTTAGCTAAATTGAATTGTGTTCTTTTCTCCTGAAGGAAACTTGCTGCAATTCAAATACATTTGAAAATGTGGATGTCTGTAATCCATCACCCAGAATATTAATACAATGTTCTGGGGGCAAGAAAAGCTGAATGCAAAAGAAAGGCACAGAAGAGAATGGTGTTGGCATGGTTTCCGGAGTCACCTTATGCCCATACACAGCATACAGTAGACAGCCATTGTCTGAGCTGGACATTTTGTGAGACATTTATAAAGCTATGGACTAATGAACATAATTTAAAATGATTACTTAAATTACGGATTTACGTCGTGAATTATTAATCCTTTTACTATTGACCTCCACAAGTAAAACAAAAATTATAAAATTAAATAGTCATATTATCCCCCATACCCATTTATTCTATGAAAGTAAATACTTTACTACTTTAATAATCACCCAAGCAGAGGCTGATGCAAACAATAAAAGATATATCAACCATTTATTCATATTTAGCTTGATGCATTTACTTTTTTCACTATTTTACATGGTGCTTTTAGTGCTTTCTCTGCTGTTGAGCCTCTGAAAGTCCTTTACGTGTTACTCTTTTCTTTTCTCTTAATTTCAAAAGGTGGGACCAGAGTTGGGTTGTTTGCCAGCAGTATTCATGCCTGTACTTCTTATCTCAGTCAAAGGACAGCACCTACTCTTCTCTGCTCTGCTCTCCATAGTGCTGGAGAAAGTGCACTTGACTGAATAGGCTGGCACTCTGCCGAGGATGAGTTACAGTACACTACTATGGATGGAATGTGAGGAGGATACATGGTTCTTGAAGCACTGGGTTTACAAGTTGCAAAGTGAACAGAAAGGAAAATAAGGCAGGGGCAGCATCATAAAAGCAGTCCTGGTCTAAGTAATAAACTATAAGCTATTGATAACAAGCAAAAAGGAGGTGGGGATTGTTAGGACCTGCGCTCCAGCAGCACACGCGGGCCGTGAGCGCAAGGCCCCGTCTCTTTCTGCTGCCGGCGGGGCTGGGATTCACATCGCGGGACGCACCCGCATGCGAATTCCAGCCAGTCACTCACCTCCTGTTTCTCCTCCTCCCCGACCTCTCTACTCAGGCATGCGTGTTCCCATCCCCTCACGCTCCAGAGCTCTGAAATTTTAAGGGCCAGTATGTCCATTAATTAAATAAATACCTGTGGCTCACTTAATAAATTTCTCCACCTCCCACACTTCCCTGCTGGATCTTTGTTGCCCTAGTGCCTGAGAGAAAGCGTTCCTGTGTATTGCCTTGTCATGTATCATACCCTTTGCTTCGTGACCTGACCTTCCTCCTTTGCCGCCTACTGTGCCACCAGCCCTGACCTTCTGGTATCCTGACCACGAGTTGCCATATCCTACTTGTGCCTCGAATTCCTCAGCCGCCTGTGTGATGGAGCCATGCCAGGGGTAGTGACCTGGGTGTCTCCTGCCGCAGCAAGTCCAACCCGCTTTGCGGCGGGCTCTAATGAAAACCAGCGGCACCTTAGACTCCGCTCTCTGGTACGGTCTGTGTCATCTGTCACACAGGTCCAGCGGATCCACATCCACCAGTGTTGCTGTTTGCTGAAACGTGAGTGTTACAGTGGTGATGGTGGGGAAGAGGATATCATACAGGAGGCAGCCCGATGTACGTATTAAGAAAAAAAGAGACAGCTGACTGGAACTTATAGGTTGGTATGATATGAGAAGGAAGCCTTCATTTACCTTTTAGGCACAGAGTGGACTCTTTGGAGGAGGCTGAGAGGCTCAGGATAGATGTACACAGTCTGGTTTTCTTCTTTACATAACACTATTTAAACAACAATTTTTGATATGTTATAAAGTATGCAGAAATAATATGTTTTTCAATTGCTTTCATCAGAAAATTTTCAGTATTTCATTCTGAAAAAGCCAGTCAAAAAACTGGCCACTATGGACACATACCAGTCCTGCAGTGTCCATTCGTCATTGACATATCATGGCAGGCAGGTCCAGGGTCCTCTGTGAGTCAGAGCAGAGAGAGGGAGGGGGAGGAGTCATCATAGTGAGGAGAGAGAGACACGCTCCATGCCTCTACATGAACAGAAACCTCACTGAGCATATGAAGGCAAGTAAATAAAGGTAATTCTGAGAGCAATATAGGTCGTGGACACATAAAAATTTGATGTACTGAACAACAAATAACAGGTTTTCTTTTTCTTTTTTTTTTTGGAGGGGGGGGGGGGGGGGGGTCTGACAGGTACGCTTTAAGCCCTCCACTTCCAATGTTCCAATCCCTGATGCTAGAGATGAAATGTACCTAACAACTAGCAGTAGGCAGCAATTTGAAAGAAAGTGAGACACCTAGTGGCCAAAACTTTAGGACTTTTCAGGACAGCAATTCTGGTAATAAAACTATACATTTCTCATTTATTTGGGCCCTTTACTTTATCAGCTAAAAAGGCCAAGATGGTCCCCCGCGATCAGACATTTTATCTTCTATCCTTTAAATAGGGGATAAGATGTCTATGGGCGGAGTACCCCTTTAATAACCTTCCTTTATCAGGTACTGTAGTCAGGATTCTGTGTCTGCCATATTGTTTCTATAAAAAACAAAAGAAGATAAAAGCAGATAAACTATAATGCAGTGCACACCTATAAGTAACAACAATATTCTGTATAAAATATTAATCTTTATTAGCAAAAAATATACATAAATACATGGATACAAAAAGACAATGTGATTAAAAACAATAAAAATTCCTCCAACCAGCGCAACTTCCTAGAAAAACATGAGGGAAGGATATAACCACCCTCAAGAGGGCACATGTGTAACACTCACGGAGGTAGTTGATCCGCTGTACCTGTGTGGAAGATGTCGGGGGCTGTACCAGGGAACGGAGTTTAAGGTGCTGCTGGTTTTCACCAAAGCCCACCGCAAAGCGTTATGGACTTGCTGCGACAGGCGGCACTCAGGTCGCTACCCCTGATACGACTTATCCACACTGACTGATAAGTGTCAGCACAGGAAATAGGAAGTGCTGACACTTATCAGTCAGTACAGGTGGAAACAATTAAGGGCGTACTGGCCCTATATGTGGCAGGATGCCAGCGCGTGCACCTGGGACGAGGGCGCGTGCACCAGGGAATAGAGCAGAAGCTAGCAGGAGCAAGGGGTAAGTGACAGCCCGAGATTTGCATGCGGGCGTGTCACGTGATGCAAATCCCGGACCTGCCGGAGGAAGGAGGAGGATAGCGCTCATGGCCAGATTGAGTGGACGGAGCGCTCGCCGCAACAGTACCCCCCTGTGGTCTCCCCCTCTTTTTGGGTCCTAAATTTTTTGGGAGCAAATTGTGTTCCAGAATATTCTCCTCCTGCTCCCATGACCTCTCCTCAGGATCGAACCCCTTCCAGTTTAATAAAATGTTACGGTTTTAGTTGCCAAAATTTCCTTTACTTCAAAAATATCCGAGGAACCAGAGACTGGAGAGGAAACCAGACTGGAGTGACTGGAGTGTTTTTGTGAAAACCGATTAAACACAACTGGTTTGAGGAGAGAGAAATGAAAAGAATTCCGTGATACGTAAGGAGGCAGGCAGATGGAGCTTGTAACAGGATTGATTCTGTGCAAAACCTCAGGACCCAACTTATAACCGGGAACCCTTAAAACAAACATACTTAGTGGAGAGACAGACTTTGTTGCCAGGAGAGAAAGTTGGAGGAGGTCTTCTCTTCTTGTCTGCTTGGGATTTCATACGGGAAGAGGCGCAAATCAAAGAGTAGCAAGTCTCCTGTCAGAGGGACATAAAATCCTGTACTTAATCATCAACAGCTAGCACTCCTGAAGCGACAGGAAGAGGAATACAAGGAAGATGTCCATAGACCACAAAAGATGGAAATGTCTTCTTGGACTCAGAGTCTTTGTGATTGTAAGAAAACTCCACCCCGGGCAAAAGATCGACCTAATCGCCCTGTCAAACCGAGACAAAATGAAGAAGATAGTCTCCCAGAATCTGGTTCACTCTCTCCACCTTGCAGTTGGTCTGAGGGTGATAGGCAGAGGAAAAGTCCAGCTTTATGTTGAGACAGGAATAGAGAGCACGCCAGAACTTCAAAACAAATTGTACTCCACGATCCGAGATGATGTGAGTCGGAAGGCCATGAAGGCGAAAAATATGTTGAAGAAAATGTTTCGGCAGCTGTGGAGCAGATGGAAGACGTGGTAAAGAAACAAAATGAGCCATTTTAGAGAATTGATCGACCACCACCCAGATGACCGTATTATTGCAGGAAGATGGAAGATCGGTAATAAAGTCCATAGCTATGTGAGACCAAGGAGTTTCCGGGATTTGCAAAGGTTGTAAGAGACCCACTGGTTTCTGTCATGGAGTCTTATTGTGGGCACAGGTAACATAGGAACGGACAAAATCTGTGACATTGCGAGATAAGTTGAATGGACTTCCTTACTCCAGAATGACCAGCCAGCAAATAAGAATGTCCCCAATTGAAGACTCTATGGGGAAGATTTATCAAAACCTATGCAGAGGAAAAGTAGCCCATAGCAACCAATCAGATCGCTTCTTTCATTTTGCAGAGGCCTTGTTAAAAATGAAAGAAGAGATCTGATTGGTTGCTATGGGCAACTTTTCCCCTGGACAGGTTTTGATAAATCTCCCCCTATGTCTCAGTTGAATAGGCACAAAAGATTTCCCAGGTGGGACTTGCTGAAGATTGGCAGGAGCTGTAGAAATCAGACACTCTGGAGGAGCAACATGCCTTGGAGTGGAGTCCAATCCTACCACATCAGAGGACCAAGAAAAAGCATCAGCTCTGACGTTTTTGTTCACAGGGCGGAAATGAATAAATAAATTAAACCTGGAAAAGAAAATAGACCATCTAACCTGCCGAGGGTTTAGTCGCTGAGCAGACTGTAGATATAGGAAATTCTTATGGTCATAATAGATGCTGACCAGATGAGAAGAACCTTCTAAAAAATTTTGCCACTCTTCTATGGAAAGCTTAATAGCAAGGAGTTCCCGATCTCCAATTGAGTAGTTCCTTTCTGCAGGCGAGAAATAGTGTTGCTCGCGAATATTGTCAATGCGAATTTTATTCGCGAATAGCGTATATTTGCGAATTCGCAAATATTCGCGAATATAGCACTATATATTCGTAATTATGAATATTCGGTTTTTTTTCCGTTTTTTTTTATCACAGTGCACATCACAGTGATCATCCCTCTCTGCTTCCAGCTTGTGTGGTGTAAAGAAGGCTCTAATACTACTGTGTGAGACTGGCGTGCGGAAATTTGCATATGCTAATTTTCGCATATGCAATTTTTTTTCTCTTATGCTAATTTTGTATATGCTAATTTTCGCATATGTTATTTTCGCATACGCGAATATTCGCATATGCGAAAATAAAACGAGAATATTACGAATATGCAAATATTCGCGAATATATGACGAATATTTGTCCTTATATTCGCGAATATTTGTGAATTCGAATATGGCCTATGCCGCTCAACACTACTCTCGAATAGGCATTTTTCAAGTTTGGCGTAAAGATGATTCTCCCGGAGGCGCTGTAGGACCTGATGGTCATGTGAACATTGCTCCTCCAAATTGGGCGAGAAGATCAAGATGTCATCAAGGTACACAACAACACACGTGTAGAGAAGATCTCGAAAGATATCGTTGACAAATTCTTGGAAGACAGCTGGAGCGTTACAGAGACCAAAAGGTATCACGAGATACTCAAAGTGTCCATCTCTGGTTTTAAAGGCCTCTTCCATTCATCTCCCTCCCGGATACGAATAAGATTATATGCTCCCCGTAAAGCCAACTTGGAGAAGAACTTGGCACTCTGTAGACGATCAAAAAGTTCAGAAATTAAAGGAAGAGGATAGAGATTTTTGATCGTAATCTTGTTTAGACCCCTGTAGTCAATACAAGGACGGAGCGAACCATCCTTCTTCCCTACAAAGAAGAATCCAGCTACCGCAGGAGATGAGGACTTTTGGATAAAGCCCTTTTGGAGGTTCTCTTGGATATATTTTGCCATGGTTTGTGTCTCAGGAACTGACAATGGATAAATTCTTCCACGGGGAGGCGTGATCCAAGGCTATAAGTCAATAGGACAGTAGTAGGGAGGATGTGGTGGAAATGTCTTGCCCTGCTTTTCGCAGAATACGTCTGAATAATCTTGATATGGAAGAGGCAGGCCTGGCATAGAAGGCAAAGAGACAGACTTAGGCTGGGTAGACACAAGACAGGGATTTTGGTAAAAAGGTCCCCAGCAGGTGACCTCACCAGATTTCAAGTCGAGAAGTGGAGCGTGAGGTTGAAGCCAAGAAAGAACGAGAAGAAGCTCCGAAGTACAATGAGGAAGCACATAGAACTCAATCTTCTCCTTATGTAACACACACCCTTGCATAATGAGAGGTTCAGTGCGGAATAGCACCATATAGTTCAGGTTTTCTGTATTGACAGAAGAAATGTACAAAGGCTTAGGAAGCCGAGTCATAGGGAGACGATGTTTATGGACCAGGGAGGCATCAATAAAATCTCCAGCAGAACCAGAGTCCAAAAAGGCAGAGGCGGAGAAAGATGTCTTGGCAGAAGTATAAACTAGAATCGGCATGGTCAAACGAGGAGAGGTAGTATTCACACCCAGGGACACCTCTTCCACGTGTCCTAGGTGCGAGCGTTTCCCAGACATTGAGGACGTATAGAACAGTCTATGAGAAAGTGCTGAGGACTAGCACAACATAGACACAAATTCTCATTGCATCAATGGGATCTTTCCAGCTGCGTTAAGCGAGACCGATACAATTGTATAGCCTCTTTGGCAGGAGGCAAAGGAGACGGTAGGTAGGTAGACAGGAGGTGGACGTTGGAACACGGGTGCCAGACGAGGAAATTGCCATGTTCAGACAGGTTTTCTTTAAAGACGAAGTTCTTCCTGCCTCTCGGCAAAACGCACATCAATTCAAGTGGCCAAATGGATAAGCTCATTCAGGGTAGACGGAGGATCACGAGCGGCAAGAGCATCCTTGATTCTACTAGACAGTCCTTTTTTAAATATAGCACACAAGGCCTCATGGTTCCAAGCCAGTTCAGAGGCAAGAGTGCGGAATTGAACCACGTAGTCACCAACAGAGGAGTTCCCTTGGCTGAGGTTCAGAAGTGCCGTCTCAGCCGAGGAGGCCCATACGTGTTCTTCAAGACATTGTGGAATTCTGAGAGAAAGGCCTGCAGGTTTGAAGACACCGGATCATTATGATCCCAGAGAGGAGTAGCCCAGGCTAGGGCTTTACCGGACAAAAGACTGACCACAAAGGCCACTTTAGCTCGCTCCTTAGGAAACTGATCCGTCATGAGCTCCAAATGCATAGAGCACTGAGTCATGAAGCCTCTACAAAGCTTGGGATCTCCCTCAAAGTAAGGATAAACAAAGCTTGGACCCGGAAGAAGCTGCTGGCACTGGAGGAGACACTGGAGCAGGTTGCGGCTGCTGTTGAAGTTGTTGCTGCTGAGCAACAAGAAGCTGTTGCATCATGTCTGACAACTGGTTAAACTGTTGAGCCTGACGTGCCAACTGTTGTGACTGTTGAGCCACGACGGTGGAAAGGTCCGAGACATCAGGCAGAGGCACCCCAGTGGGATCCATGGCAGGATCTCACTGTAACTCTCATGGAGATAGTTGAAACGCTGTACCTGTGTGGAAGATGACGTGGGCCATACCAGTGAGTGGAGTCTAAGGTGCTGCTGGTTTTCACCAGAGTCCGCCGCAAAGCGGGATGGACTTGCTGCAACAGGCGGCACCCAGGTCACTACCACTGGTATGACTTGTTCACACTGGCTGCTGAGATGAAACGTAACACAGGAAATATGAGGCAACTGGTAGTCAGGACTAGCAGAAGGCACAGAAGCGTGGTCAGGAAATGTGACAGGGGGTCAACAGGCAAGCGGCACAGAAGCAAGGTCTGGTCACGGAGTCGGAAGGTCAGAACACAGGCTGGGCTATACACAGTAAAGCTTTCTCTTGGGCTCAGGGCGCACAAAGATCCGGCACAGGAAATAGGAAGTGCTGACACTTATCAGTCAGTACAGGTGGAAACAATTAAGGGCGTACTGGACCTTTAAATTACAGGATGCCGGCGTGTGTGCACCCTAGGAGGCGGGGGTGCGTGCGCAGAGGAACAGAACCAGCATTTAAGCCAGCAGGAGCAAGGAGTAAGTGACGGCCCGAGATTCACATGCGGGCGCGTCACGTGATGCGAATCCCGGACCTGCCGGAGGAAGGAGGAGGAGAGCGCTCATGGCCAGAGTGAGTGGCCGGAGCGCTCGCAGCAACAACATGTATATTAATGGTTAGCAGCTTATATGGCTTAGTCTGTCTAGAGCTCCAACTTCATGTGTATGTGGTAGAAAAAACAATACCTGGTGTACACAATCAAATTACACAGTATAACATGAAAGCAAAGTAATGCTGCCCTATCCTTTATATGCAGAATGGACTGCCTATCCTACAGAGCAAAAATATAGCATTGAATGTAACATAACATAATAGCAAACCAGTGCAGGATACCAGACAGCGGATTAGACAGATGCAGGTATGAACAGGTCACAACATGTGCCCCCCACAGAGCCCCACGCGCTTTGTCGCTGTTAGGCAACTTCCTCAGGGATGCCATATTGTTCTAACCTCAGAAGATTGATTTTGAGGAAAAAATTTTCCTAGTTAGTAAAGAAGACATTGGCAGCTGATTATGGCGAGCGTCTGGTAGTCAAATGGCTTATTCGTGAGTCATTGGCCGACATTTATCATTGTCTTTAGACAGTTTTTTGTGTCTAGAAAAGGTGTACAAAAGGCGCAAGCAGGGTTTATTTGCACCTTTTTTGCGCCTTATGGTTTACACATTTCTGCTGATTTTGAGTTGTAATCCACTGATTTTGGCAATACACATGATATGGAAGGGTCTTTATGAACTCTGCCTTTTTGTGAAAAGGTGCAAAAAAGGCGCCAAGCCACTGAAAAGTTCCTAAAACTACACCAGCCCAGACTTAGATTAGCTTTTTGGTGTATGTGAAGAGCAAATTTTCAAAAAATGTGACCAAAATGTATCAAATACTGAAATACTTTAATAAATTTGGTGCTCCTAAACATTACCAGCACACAAAAAAATGGTGTAGAAAAATGCTTCACTTACACTGCAATGATAAATGCCGGCCATTATCTCTACGGTATGCAATTTTACTGAAGAGGTATGATAGCGATCATTTTCTGACGCTTACTAAAATTGGCAATTTTACGCTGACACATTGCGATGTGAGTTACAGTATATACCAAATTTTTTAGAACATTGTACATCAACAGCATTGTATTCACTCGATCGGTTACATCTAAGTATATGAGTATTTTCATGTGTCAAAGAACAATTCTTTCATCTTAGATTATTCACTAACACATTCTTGGTCTATAGCTATGAATCTATTACATAAGACAGTGTTTCCCAACCAGGATGCTTTCAGCTGTTGCTAAACTACAACTCCCAGCATGCCTGGACAGCCGAAGGCTGGGAGTTGGGAGTTGTAGCCTTGCAACAGCTGGAGCCACCCTGGTTGGGAAATGGTGACATAAAAGCTGATGTTTTTGAGGAAGGTGATATATACTCCATTCATTTACACTGTGTGAATAAAGCTATAAGCCACATTGACATTGTTTTTAACACCTATACTATAGTCGTATTTTGCAGAACATAATACAGAGTTAAAGGGGTACTCCGATGGAAAACTTTTTTTTTAAATCAACTGGTGCCAGAAAGTTAAACAGATTTGTAAATTACTTCTATAAAAAAATCTTAATCCTTCCAGTACTTATTAGCTGTTGAATACTACATAGGAAATTCTTTTCTTTTTGGGACACAGAGCTCTCTGCTGACATCTCGAGCACAGTGCTCTCTGCTGACATCTCTGTCCATTTTAGGGACTGTCCAGAGCAGAAGAAAATCCCCATAGCAAACATGTGCTGCTCTGGTCAGTTCCTAAAATAAACAGAGATGTTAGCAGAGAGCACTGTGCTCGTGATGTCAGCAGAGAGCTCTGCGTTCCAAAAAGAAAAGAATTTCCTCTGTAGTATTCAACAGCTAATAAGTACTAGAAGGATTAAGATTTTTTAATAGAATTACCCCTTTAATGTTACTCTATAAAACTGTTCACATTGGTATATAAGTCCATATTTTATCCCATTAACCCCTTAAGGACTCAGACCATTTTGGCCATAAGGACTCAGACAATTTAATTTTTACGTTTTCATTTTTTCCTCCTCGCCTTCTAAAAATCATAACTCTTTTATATTTTTATCCACAGACTAGTATGAGGGCTTGTTTTTTGCGCGACCAGTTGTCCTTTGTAATGAAATAACTCATCATATCATAAAATGTATGGCGCAACCAAAAAACACTATTTTTGTGGGGAAATTAAAACGAAAAACGCAATTTTGCTAATTTTGGAAGGTTTCGTTTTCACGCCGTACAATTTATGGTAAAAATGACGTGTGTTCTTTATTATGAGGGTCAATAGGATTAAAATGATACCCATTATTACATACTTTTCTATTATTGTTGCGCTTAAAAAAAATCACAAACTTTTTAACCAAATTAGTACGTTTATAATCCCTTTATTTTGATGACCTCTAACTTTTTTATTTTTCCGTATAAGCGGCGGTATGGGGGCTCATTTTTTGCGCCATGATCTTTACTTTTTTTATATACCACATTTGCATATAAAAAACTTTTAATACATTTTTTATAATTTTTTTTTTAATAAAATGTATTAAAAAAGTAGGAATTTTGGACTTTTTTTTACGTTCACGCCGTTCACCGTATGGGATCATTAACATTTTATTTTAATAGTTCGGACATTTACGCACGCGGCGATACCAAATATGTCTATAAAAAAAATTTACGCTTTTTGGGGGTAAAATAGGAAAAAACGGACGTTTTACTTTTTTATTGGGGGAGGGGATTTTTCACTTTTTTTTTACTTTTACTTTTACATTTTTTTTAAAAATTTTTTTTCACTTGAATAGTTGAATAGGGGACTATTCATAGCAATACCATGATTGCTAATACTGATCTGTTCTATGTATAGGACATAGAACAGATCAGTGTTATCGGCTATCTTCTGCTCTGGTGTGCTCGATCACAGACCAGAGCAGGAGACGCCGGGAGCCGGACGGAGGAAGGAGAGGGGACCTCCGTGCGGCGTTATGAATGATCGGATCCCCGCAGCAGCACTGCGGGCGATCCGATCATTCATTCAAATCGCGCACTGCCGCAGATGCCGGGATCTGTATTGATCCCGGCACCTGAGGGGTTAATGGCGGACGCCCGCGAGATCGCGGGCGTCGGCCATTGCCGGCGGGTCCCTGGCTGCGATCAGCAGCCGGGATCAGCCGCGCATGACACGGGCATCGCTCCGATGCCCGCGGTTATGCACAGGACGTAAATGTACGTCCTGGTGCGTTAAGTACCACCGCACCAGGACGTACATTTACATCCTGCGTCCTTTAAAGAGTTAAAGAGTACCTGTCACCAAACTAAACTTTTAACCCCTTCCCTTTCGGGCCATTTTTCATTTTTGCACTTTAGTTTTTTTGTCATAATCTTCTAAAAAATCATAACACTTTAAATTTTCCACCTACAGACCCATATGAGGTCTTGTTTTTTGTGCCACCAATTTTACTTTGTTATACCATTAATCATTTCACCACAAAATCTACGGCAAAACCAGAAAAAAAGTATTTGTGGGGCAAAGTTGGAAAAAAAAGCCATTTTGTAAATTTTGGGGGCTTCCGATTCTGGAGGCTTCCAAAATGACACCTTATCTTTAGTCTGTTGGTCTATATGGTTATAAGGATACCTAATTATATAGGTTTTATTTTATTTTACTTTTTACTTATAAAAAAAAAAGTATAAAAATGATAACTACATGCACCAAAATTAGTATGTTTAAAATTGTCCAATTCTGACCCCTATAACTATTTTATTTTCCCGTGTTTAGGGATGTATGGGGATAATTTCTTTGCACCATGATCTGAAGTTTTTATCCGGACAATTTTTATGGTACCTTTTGATCGCGTTTTATTCATTTTTTCTAATGAATGAAGTGACCAAAAATACGCATTTCTGGATTTTGGAATTTTTTTACGCTTGCGCCATTGACCGGGTGGTTTAATTAACATTATCTTTTAATAGTTCGGACATTTACGCATATGGCAATACCACACATGTTTAGGTTTTATTTATTTTTTGCATTTTTTTTATTTGAAAAGTGGGAAAAAGGGGGTGATTTTAACTTTTATTAGAGAAGGGGTTAATGGATATTTATTTACTTTTTAATAAAAAAAATGTACACTTTTTTTAGTCCCCATAGGGGACTATAACATGCAATCTTTAAATTGTATACATTGAGCAATGCTTCTCCATAGGAGAGCATTGATCAGTGTTATTGTGCTCCATTGCTTCAGCCTGGCATAGCTAAACGCAAGGTTGGAGCACCGATCTGATGACCGGGAGGAAGGTAAGAGTCCTCTCAGCTGATCGAGATGCTGCGGTTTCGCCATGGCAGTCCCGATCAGTCCACTGAGCTAACTGGCAACGGAATTAACCGCTTTTAGACACCGTGATCAACTTTGATCGCGACATCTAAATGGCCGTGGGCCCTGGTTGCTAATAGCAACGGGATCCACTGGGTATAATTCGCGCTCACCTGCTCAGCGTGTTTCATACAGCGGGAAGATCCGCGAGAAGCCCCGTGGGAAAGGGTTTATATATTGTTCCTTAAATTATTATAAGACACTTTGCTATTTATTTGCTATTAAAATTCTCAACCTTTATATGTTTTAAATGTGATTGAAAACACGGCCACAAGTCAAACTGTTTGGTCTGCTCCTGGCCTGGCAGGAGACCAAACTCAGGAAGTGCTGGTGGGGCACAGTAAGGTTTGATGACAGGTACTCTTTAACCCCTTAAGGACGCAGGGTTTCTCCATTTTTGCCTTTTCATTTTTTCCTCATCACCTTCTAAAAATCATAACGCTTTCAATTTTGCACCTAAAATTCCATATTATGGCTTATTTTTTTCACCACTAATTCTAATTTGCAGTGACATTAGTCATTTTACCAAAATATCCACAGCAAAGCCGAAAAAAAATTCATTGTGCGACAAAGTTTAACAAAAAATGCCATTTTGTAACTTTTTGGGGCTTCCGTTTTTACACAGTGCATTTTTTGGTGAACATGACATCTTATCTTTATTCTGTAGGTCCATACGGTTAAAATGATACCCTAATTATATTGGTTTGATTTTGTATTACTAAAAAAATCATAACTACATGCAGGAAAATTTATACGTTTAAAATTGTCATCTTCTGACCCCTATAACATTTTTTTTTTCCACGTACGGGCCAGTATGAGGGCACATTTTTTGCACCGTAATCTGATGTTTTTATCGGTATCATTTTTATACTGATCAGACTTTTTTATCGCTTTTTATTCATTTTTTCTTGATATAAAAAGTTACCAAAAATACGCTATTTTGGACTTTTTTGCGCGTACGCCATTGACCGTGCAGCTTAATTACCAATCTATTTTTATAGTTCGGACATTTCCGCACGCTGCGATACCACATATTTTTATTTTTATATTCACAGTTTTTTTTTTTATTGGAAAAGGGGGGTGATTCTTACTTTTATTAGGGAAGGGGTTAAATGATCTTTATTAACTTTTTTTCACAGTGTTTTTTGCAGTGTTATAGCCCCACCTAGTGGCTACTACACTGCACATACCAATCTCATACACAGATCATTGCCGTGCATTGACACCACAAAGATCAGTGTTATAGGCGGTTGATTGCTCAAGCCTGGATTTCAGGCTTGGAGTAAACAATTGCCGATCGGACATGACGGAGGCAGGCAAGGGGACCTCTGCTCGCGTTCGAGCTCATTGGGACATCGCAGTTTCTCCCGATCAGCCCAACTGAGCTGCGGGGAAGATTTCACTTTAATTTTAGAGGCGGCAATCAACTTTGAACGCCGCGTCTAAAGGGTTAATAGTGCGCGGCACAATGATTGGTGTTGTGCGCTATTAGCCCAGGGTCCCAGCTGTCATTAGCCGCTGGGACTGACCTGGTATGACCCAGTTATATGCCGGGACCGGGCGCAGGGCATACAGGTACGCCCTGCCTCCTTAAGAGGTTAAGGACTGGTTCAATTTTCATTTTTGCACTATTCTTTTGTTTTCCTCCTCGCCTTTAATAGCTATAACCCATCTGTACACCCATATGAGGGCTTTTTTTTGCAGGACCTATTGTACTTTGTAATGCCTTCCTTCATTTTTCCATGATATATACTCCAAAATTGAAAAAAAAATGGTGAAATTGAAAAATAAGTGTAATTTGAAAAATTAAAGGGAGAGGGGATGGGGGGGTGTCATTTTGTATGCCGTTCACCGCACCATCAAATTGACATATAAAATTCCCTCTTGAGGTCGGCACAGTTACAGCAATATAACAATTTGTGTCGTTCCCATTGTGTTTTATGACTTTTTAAAAAGTTCTAAACTTTTTAGAATTTTTTTAAATTTAACATAATATTTTCTGACCCCTATCGGAGACATTTATCATTGTTTGCTTTGGTAAGTGAGTTCTGTAGGCATTTTTTTTCTTGCTTTGGTAATAAGCAAATTATGTATGACATATTTATGAAACTATCACAGGGGGTTGATAAATTTGGCTTACATAAGCAAAAACCAATATATTTCTTTAGAATGTAATTTTTATAGCACACATAAGCAAAAACCAATAAATAACTTCCGAACACCACTGGGAAACACCACCTCCTCTCCTCTGTGTTTATTAAAAGTTTTTACTACTTTTTTATCCCCTAAATGTACTAAACTATTTTTTGTGTGTTTTTTTCTTCTTATTTCAGATCCATGTATTCTTACCTTCAGTGAACTACGATGACCAGTGTTTGTTTTTTTTTTCATTAAGTTTTTTAATTAATAAAATGCTTAAAGAGGGCTTGTAGGGGGAGTTTGAAATAAAAAAAATGTGTTTTTTTAAATTCAATTTACTTTACTTTCCTAGTAGTGGAAGCAGTCTTATAGACAGAATTCATTGCTAAGCCGGGGCTTAGTGTTAGCCTCCAAAACAGCTAACGTTAACCCCCAATTATTACCCCGGTACCCACCCCCTCAAGGGTGTCGGGAAGAGCCGGTATCAACAGGCCCGGAGGTTCAAATATGGCGCTCCTAGGCTGCCCCCCACAGTCTTGTCCTAGCTTCGGGAAGTCTCCTATCTGCACAGGATGGAAGAAGTGTTGGCAGACTCCCAAAATCAATTAGACCGCTTCTATAGCATTTGGAGGCTCTGGTCGGAATTCCTGTTCTCGGCTGACTTTGAAACCCTGTACATTGTTCCATAATCGACTACCTCTCGCCAAGCCCTGACTACCAGCTTCCTTGGACTTACTGCCCCCATACCTGGCGCCCGGGTGGCTCTGAAGTCCGTATCCAGCACGGAGTGCCTTCAGACCATTGGACAGACCTCTTTCTCTCCCTCTTCCTTCTTTCCTTCCCTGATCTCTCCACTTTCCTCTCCCTTTCTCCTGTACCTTCTTACCTATGTTTTCCCCCTACTCTTTGTTACCAGCTGTTAATCATTGATAAATGTGGACTCCCCTGGAGTCCAGGGACGGTAACCCTCCCAAACCTACATATCTGTCACCAATGCTCTGAATAGGGCCTATCAAGGCAGCACCGGAATTGTATAGTCTCACTCCAAAGAGCAGGTTGACCAATCTTATCTGGCATTATTGTTGACATGGTCCCTTTTTGCGATGAATGCCTGTTCACTGAGCCTATACCATGAGGGCTATACCGTGGCCTTAGGGAGAACTTATCCTTATGTTATTATTTGTATTCTTATTGTTACAGTGGAATCAAAAGTTTGGGCACCCCAGGTAAAAATTTGTATAAATGTCCATAAAGAAGCCAAGGAAAGACGGAAAAATCTCCAAATCAAATTACAGATTAGACATTCTTATAATATGTCAACAAAAGTTAGATTTTATCTCCATCATTTACACTTTCAAAATAACAGAAAACAAAAAAAATGGCATCTGCAAAAGTTTGGGCACCCTGCAGAATTTATAGCATGCACTGAGCCCTTTGCTAAGCTCAGACCTGCCAGTGTCATGGATTGTTCTCAATTATCATCTGGGAAGACCAGGTGATGTCAATCTCAAAGGTTTTAAATGCCCAGACTCATCTGACCTTGCCCCAACAATCAGCACCATGGGTTCTTCTAAGCAGTTGTCTAGAAATCTGAAACTGAAAATAGTTGATGCTCAAAAAGCTGGAGAAGGCTATAAGAAGATAGCAAAACGTTTTCAGATGTCAATATCCTCTAAGCAGAATGTAATTAAGAAATGGCAGTCATCAGGAACAGTGGAAGTTAAAGCAAGATCTGGAAGACCATGAAAAATATCAGACAGAACTGCTCGCAGGATTGTGAGAAAACAATTCAAAACCCACGTTTGACTGCACAATCCCTCCAGAAAGATCTGGCAGACACTGGAGTTGTGGTACACTATTCCACTATAAAGAGATACTTGTACAAATATGGTCTTCATGGAAGAGTCATCAGAAGAAAACCTCTTCTACGTCCTCACCAAAAAAATCTGCATTTGAACTTTGCAAATGAACATATAGACAAGCCTGATGCATTTTGGAAACAAGTTCT
The DNA here is from genome assembly GCF_029499605.1 of Hyla sarda. NCBI lineage: Eukaryota > Metazoa > Chordata > Amphibia > Anura > Hylidae > Hyla > Hyla sarda. The sequence goes on along the minus strand of NC_079194.1, from coordinate 67,138,259 downwards.
GTGGATCGATGAGGTTAAAATTTAACTTTTTGGCCAGAATGAGAAAAGGTGCTTTTGGAGAAGAAGGGGAACATAATTTAATGAAAAGAACCTCTGTCCAACTGTTAAGCATGGGGGTGGATAAATCATGCTTTTGGGTTGTATTGCAGCCAGTGGCACAGGGAACATCTCACGAGTAGAAGGAAAAATAGATTCAATAAAATTTCTGCAAATTTTGGATGCTAACTTGATGCCATTTGTGAAAAAGCTGAAGTTAAAGAGAGGATAGCTTCTACAAATGGATAATGATCTTAAACACACATCAAAATCCATGGAGGATTACATCAAGAGGCGTAAACTGAAGGTTTTGCCATGGCCTTCACAATCTCCTGACCTCAACATAATAGAAAATCTATGGATAGACCTTAAAAGAGCAGTGCGTGACAGACAGCGCAGCAATCTCAAAGAACTGGAAGACTTTTGTAAGGAAGAATGGGCAAAGATACCTCAAACAAGAATTGAAAGACTCTTGGCTGGCTACAAAAAGCGTTTACAAGCTGTGATACATGCCAAAGGGGGCAGTACAAGATATTAACTCTGTAGGGTGCCCAAACTTTTGCAGATGCCATTTTTTTTTAGTTTTCTGTTATTTTGAAAGTGTAAATGATGGAAATAAAATCTAACTTTTGTGGACATTTTATAAGAATGTCTAATCTGTAATTTGATGCCTTTAGGAGATTTTTCCATCTTTCATTGGCTTCTTTGTGCACATTAATACAAATTTTTACATGGGGTACCCAAACTTTTGATCCACACTTGTACCAATGTGGTGTGCACTTATGAGAGCAGAAAACTGCACTACAGTATGCTTAAAAAAGTTTTTGTGCACAACACCAACCTGTAAACACCAGCAGTATACAGTATACAATCCCTGTGTACTACACCCAAAATTGTCCTTTCTCTCTCAATCTCACTCCCTTCCCTATCAGTGCTTCTAGGCAGGATTTGTGCCTACGCTGAATCGCTGCTGTTCTTCTTTGCTACACACTGCTCTCTGTTATAGAATGCTGTAGACAGTGACTGGGATGTAAATCGCTGCAGTAAGAATGCTTTTCTGTGAAACACACACTGCTCTCTGTCCCTCTCTCTGTGCAACAGAACGCTAACTTGACTAGGAGGTGAATCGCTGCTGGAAAAAGCTTTTCTGTGCAACAGACAGCGCTGTCTGTCCCTATTTATGTCTCTGCAGTGAAAGGTTGAAGAGACTCGCCGCAATATGGGTGTCGATTATATAGGGCTGTGACATCACTGGGGTGATTGGCTGCTGATAGGCTGCATCCTGCATGTGATTGTTCCCACCTTGCCAGGATTCCTTGCCCCACGTCCTCACATGTGGATCCGCCATTTTAGATGCCCTGGAGCCTGGACCGCACTAAATGGAGTATAATGAAGCGATTTGCACGATCGAATCACGCCGATATTAGCATTCCTTGCAAATTGAATTTTTCCTGAGATTTGAAACAAACTTGGATTCTTCAAATTCGATTCGCTCATCCCTAATAATATATAATAGTATGAACAGATTTTTTCTACATGTGATATATTTTCCTACAACATAGTGCTCCAGTATCTACATAAACGGCACTTTACATGATTATATATGGTGTATTTTGATACCTTATCATATTATCTTTTATACAGATTTAATTTATCTTTATATATAATTATTTATATTTGTACTTTTTTTTTTATATTGCCACCGTTGCTTTGAGAGTGATGGCTTTAACCCCTTAAGGACACATGACGTACTGGAACGTCATGTGTCCACTCCCGATCTATAACGCTGGGCCACAGCCTCTAACAACGGCCGGGACCCGTGGCTAATAGCGCGCGGCATTGATCGCTGTGCCGTGCGCTATTAACCCTTTAGATGCGGCGTTCAAAGTTGAACGCCGCGTCTAAAGTGAAACCGAAAGCATGCCGGTTAGCTCAGTGGGCTGTTCGGGATAGCCGCGGCGAAATCGTGGCATCCCGAACAGCTTACAGGACAGCGGGAGGGCCCCTACCTGCCTCCTCGCTGTCCGATCGCCGAATGACTGCTCGGTGACTGAGATCCAGGCATGAGCAGTCAAGCGGCAGAATCATCGATCACTGGTTTCTTATGAGAAACCAGTGATCAATGATAAAGATCAGTGTGTGCAGTGTTATAGGTCCCTATGGGACCTATAACACTGCAAAAAAAAAGGGAAAAAAAAAGGGAATAAACATCATTTAACACCTCCCCATTAAAAGTTTGAATCACCCCCTTTTCCCATAAAAAAAACACAGTGTAAATAAAAATAAAACTAAACATATATGGTATCGCTGTGTGCGGAAATGTCTGAATTATAAAAAGATATTGTTAATTAAACCGCAGGGTCAATGGTGTGCGCGCAAAAAAATTCCAAAGTCCAAAATCAATAATCAATAAGTCCTATCAATGCAAAAATGGTACCGTTAAAAACTTCAGATCACGGTGCAAAAAATTAGCCCTCATACCGCCCCATACACAGAAAAATAAAAAAGTTATAGGGGTCAGAAGATGACAATTTTAAACGTATACATTTTTCTGCATGAAGTTATGATTTTTTCCAGAAGTACAACAAAATCAAACCTATACAAGTAGGGTATAATTTTAACCCTATGGACCTACAGAATAAATATCAGTGTCATTTTTACCAAAAAATGTACTACGTAGAAACGGAAGCCCCCAAAAGTTACAAAATGGCATTTTTTTTTCAATTTTGTCTCACAATGATTTTTTTTTCCGTTTCACTGTAAATTTTTGGGCACAATGACTGATGTCATTACAAAGTAGAATTGGTGGCGCAAAAAATAAGCCATAATATGGATTTTTAGGTGCAAAATTGAAAGAGTTATGATTTTTTAAAGGCAAGGAGCAAAAAATGAAAATGCAAAAACGGAAAAACCCCCGGTCCTTAAGGGGTTAAGGTAACATGGTGATGTGCCGCATGTAGGCACGCCAGATGCAATTGTTGGATGTCAGCCCCTCTGATCTCCGCGCCTAGCAGCAGTCTCAGAAGATTTCGGACTTTAAGGGTTGGTGTGGAGAGCGGGAGAACAGCATTTCACTGCCACAGACTGAGGAGGGGAGGCAGAAGGAGCGCTCCACAGACCTGCTCCCTTCCACCAACTCCGCTCAACTCCTGCCACTCACATTGGCCTGCCCCACATCTCCCTCCGCACATCTCCAAGCTGGGGGTTGTAGTTTTGCCACAACTGGGGAGTGTTGTGATTGCTGTATCCTAACCAAGCAATCCCCTACCTGTGGCTTTCTACTATTAGCAAAACTACAACTCCTAGCATGGCCTGACAGTGAGGACATGCTGGGGGTAGTAGTTTTACAGCAGCTGGAGAGTCATAGGCTCTGTAAATGTATGGTGTGGTGTGCGAACTTACTCACTGCAGCCCCGTAGATTTATGGTGCATGTCCCTAGGAGTAAAAAAGCTAAAGCAGCATGAGGTCCCTGCTCTATTTGCTAACCAGACAAATAGCCCCCCCCCCCCCCCCAAAAAAAAAAAAAAAAAAAAATCATGCCTTTTTCCGATTAACATAAAATTAAAATTGTAATAAAAACCTCTACATATCTGGTATAACCGTGTGCATAAATTTCCGATCTTTGAAAATAGAATGTTTATTAATCCACACGGTGACCGGAGAATTATGATTTATGGTAACATCACAGAAAAAGTGGATCAAAAAGCCAGAACTGCACTGGTACCATTTAAAATCACAACTCATATTGAAAATAATAAACCCTAACTCAGCTCTGTAGATTTCCAAATATAAAAAATATTATAGGGGTCAGAACACGACAAAAAAAAATTTCCCCCACAAAATTGTGCAATTCCATATTTTGCCATACATATAATGTTTTTTTCTTGCTTTGTAATGCATCATATAATATAGCTGTTTCATAACTGCATCTCCCAGCATGTCCTTTGGCGATCAGTATATCCTGGGAGTTGTAGTTTTGCAACAGCTGGAGGCACCCTGGATGGAAAATACTGAGTTAGGTAACAGAACCTAACTGAAGGTTTTCCAACCAGGGTGCCTCCAGCTATTGCAAAACTATAACTCACAGCATGCACAGTCTATCAGTGCATGCTGGGAGTTGTAGTTCTGCCACAGCTAGAGGTTTGCCCCCCTCTTCCCCCCATGTGAATGTACAGGGTACATCCACAAGGGCGGGTTTACAGTGAGTTTCCTGCTTCAAGTATGGACTGCGGCAAATTTTCTCCTAGTGGGAAACTCACCATAAATCCCCGCCAGTGTGATTGTACCCTAAAAACACTACACTACACAACACTAATACATAATAAAGGGTAAAACACTACATATACACCCCCTTACACTGTCCCCCCCAATAAAAAAAAAACGTATTGTACGGCACTGTTTCCAAAATGGAGCCTGCAGCTGTTGCAAAACAACAACTCCCAGCATTTCCTGACAGCCACTGACTGTCCAGGCATGCTGGGAGTTTAGCAACAGCTGGAGGCACCCTGTTTGGGAATCACTGGCATAGACTTCCACTATGTCCACCCCTATGCAATCCCTAATTTAGTCCTCAAATACGCATGGCGCTCTCTCACTTCGGAGCCCTGTCGTATTTCAAGGAAACAGATTAATTCCACATATGGGGTATTTCTGTACTCGGGAGCAATTGCACTACACATTTTGGGGGGGCTTTTCCTCCATTTACCCCTTATGAAAAGGAAAAGTTGGTGTCTACACCAGTCTGTTAGTGTAACAAAATAAACATTTTTACACTAACATGCTGATGTTGCCCCATGCTTTTTATTTTCACAAGAGGTAAAAGGAAATAAAGACCCCCAAAATTTGTAAAAATTTGTACCCCTTGTAAAAATTCAAAAAAATGGGTCTACAAGAACATGCAAGTGTAAAAAATTTAGATTTAGAATTTTCTCCTTCACTTTGCTGCTATTCCTGTGAAACACCTAAAGGGTTAACAAACTTTCTGAATGTCATTTTAAATACTTTGAGGGGTGCAGTTTTTATAATGGGGTCATTTATGGGGTATTTCTAATATGAAGGCTCTTCAAATCCACTTCAAAACTGAACTGGTCCATGAAAAATTCAGATTTTAAGCCCTCTGATGTCTTCCAAAAGTAAAAACACGTCAACTTTATGATGGAAACATAAAGTAGACATATTGTAAATGTGAATCAATATATAATTTATTGGGGATGTCTATTTTCCTTACAAGCACAGAGCTTAAAAGTTAGAGAAATGCAAAATTTTTCTATTTTTTCATAAAATTTTTGAATTTTTCACCAAAAAATGATGCAACGAAAATTTACCAGTCTCGGAATCAGACTGAAAAGTAAAAGCATCCCAGAGTTATCAATGCTTAAAGTGACAATGGTCAGATGTGCAAAAAATGCTCCGGTCCTTAACCCCTTCCCGCTATATGATGTATGCATGCGTCATGAGCGGGCTCCCACGATAGAACGCGGGGTAACACGCTGTCCCCTCGTCATATCGCGTCGGTCCCGGCGGACATCAATGGCCGGGACCCGCGGCTAATATGGACATCACCGATCGCGGTGATGCCCGGTATTAATCCTCCAGACGCGGCAATCAAAGTTGATTGCCGGGTCTAAAGTGAAAATAAACTTTGCCGGTTAACTCAATGGAGCTGTTCGGGACCGCCGCAATGAAATTGTGGTGTCCCGAACAGCTTGCTCAACAGCTGGAGGGTCCCTACCTGCCTCCTCGCTGTCCGATTGCAGAATGACTGCTCCATGCCTGAGATCCAGGCAGGAGCAGTCGAGCGGCGATAACACTGATCAATGCCTGGCTATTGCCAGGCAGTGATCTGTGTAGAAGATCAGTGTGTGCAATGTTATAGCCCCTTATGGGAGCTGTAACATTGCAAAAAAAAATAATAATTGAAAATAATGTGTCAATAAAGATCATTTAACCCCTTCCATAACAAAAGTCAGAATCCCCCCCCTTTCCCAATAAAAAAAACCAGTGTAAATAAAAATGAAAATAAACATATATGGTATCGCCGCGTGTATAAATGTCAGAACTATAAAAATATAATGTTAATTAAACTGCACGGTCTATGACGTACACGTGAAAAAAATTCCAAAGTCCAAAATAGTGTATTTTTGGCCACTTTTTATGCCATAAAAAAGTGAATAAAAAGCGATCAAAAAGTCCAATCAAAAATGATACCGATAAAAACATCAGATCACAGCGCAAAAAATTAGCCCTCATACATCCCAATATGCGGAAAAATAAAAAAGTTATAGGGGTCAGAAGAGGACATTTTTAAACGTATACATTTTCCTGCATGTAGTTATGATTTTTTCCAGAAGTACGACAAAATCAAACCTACATAAGTAGGGTAACATTTTAACTGTATAGACCTACAGAATTAAGATGTGTCATTTTTACCGAAAAATGCACTACGTAGAAATGGAAGCCCCCAAAATTTACAAAATTGCATTTTTCTTCAGTTTTGTCGCACAATGATTTTTTTTTCCATTTTGCCGTAGAATTGATGGTGCAAAAAATAAGCCATAATATGGATTTTTAGGTGCAAAATTTAAAGCGTTATGATTTTTAGAAGGTGATGAGGAAAAAATGAAAATGCAAAAAAGGAAAATACCCTGCGTCATTAACCCCTTAACGACGCAGGACGTATATTTACGTCCTGCGCCGGCTCCTGCGATATGAAGCGGGATCGCGCCGCGATCCCGCATCATATCGCGTCGGTCCCGGCGCTAATCAACGGTCGGGACCCGCGGCTAATACCACACATCGCCGATCGCGGCGATGTGCGGTATTAACCCTTTAGAAGCGGCGGTCAAAGCTGACCGCCGCTTCTAAAGTGAAACTGAAAGTGACCCGGCTGCTCAGTCGGGCTGTTCGGGACCGCCGCGGTGAAACTATAAAAATATATCATTAATTAAGCCGTACGGTCAATGGCGTATGCGCAAAAAAATTCCAAAGTCCAAAAAAGCGTATTTTGGTCACTTTTTATAACATTAAAAAATGAATAAAAAGTGATCAAAAAGTCCGATCAAAACAAAAATCATACCGATAAAAACTTCAGATCACGGCGCAAAAAATCCTCATACCGCCCCGTACGTGGAAAAATAAAAAAGTTATAGGGGTCAGAAGATGACATTTTTAAACGTATAAATTTTCCTGTATGTAGTTATGATTTTTTCCAGAAGTGCGACAAAATCAAACCTATATAAGTAGGGTATCATTTTAACCGTATGTACCTACAGAATAATGATAAGGTGTAATTTTTACCAAAATATGCACTGCCTAGAAACGGAAGCCCCCAAAAGTTACAAAATGGCGTTTTTTTTCCGATTTTGTCGCACAATGATTTTTTTTTGTTTCGCCGTTGAAAAAATTGAAAGGGTTATGATTTTTAAAAGGTAAGGAGGAAAAAACGAAAGTGCAAAAAAACGGAAAAACCCTGAGTCCTTAAGGGGTTAAAGGGGTATTCCAGGAATTTTTTTTATTTGACTATGCTGCAGGGTTTGTAAAGTTAGTGTAGTTCATAATATAGTGTCTGTACCTGTGAGTGACGGTTTTCTCACAATTTTTATGTGATTTTAACCCCAATATTTATTTTCCCCAGCATACAAAATGACTGTTGTCTCAGATTTTTCCCAGCTTGCAATACGGCCGAGACCTGACTCTCTAGTCAGCTGGTGACAGGGAGCCTGTCTGCTTCAATGGTTGGAGGGATCGCTTGGTGGGAGAGAGATCAACTGCAACTAAGGCAACAGCTGTTTCAATGGGTGGGGTGGCTGATGTGTGGGAGGGAGGAAAATGAAATTGTGGGATTTGTAGTAAAAAAAAGAAAAGTCAAACAGGAAATACCAGTTCACAAAAGCTAGCCACAGTGTTATGGTAATCTCACAACATAGCCATTTAGCCCCAAGACGAGTGCAGATCCTTCATAAGCATGTCCATTACTCTCTGCCAGTTATGTGGGCATGCTGAGAGTTGTATTTTTGCAAGATCTAGAGGAATACAGTTTAGAGACCACTGCACAGTGATCTCCAAACTGTACCCCTGTAAATCTTGCAAAACTACAAATCCCAGCATGCCCAAACAGCAAACCTCTGTCTGGACATGCTGGTAGTTGTAGTTTTGCAACATCTGGAGGGCTACAGTTTAGAGACCACTGTATAGCAACATGGCAGCACCAGGGAGTCACACCTCATCGCCGCCGCACCAAGGACCTACCGCCGCCGATTGTCACCGCTGGTAAGGGACCTCCGTTGCTGCCGCTTGCAGGACAGTTCCCTCACTCTGCCCGGACTACGATGGGTGGGCAGAGTGAGGGGAACCGAGCTTTAACCCCCCAGCCCGTGATCTGCTATTGGTCGGTCGCTTCTGACCGACCAACAGAAGGGATAGGAGGGATGGCACCCCTGCCACATCACTCCTATTCCTTCAGGGGGATCGGGGCTGTCTTGGACAGCCCTGATCCTCCTTATTTTCCGGGTCACCCGGTCACCAGAGACCCGTATGACTCAGAATCGCGGCAGATCGCCTGTCTGAATTGATCTCAGGACCCCTCCAGGCGTTGGCACGGCATGCCTGCTGAACGATTTCCACCCGATTACAAGCGGTGAACGGAAACGCCGAGGGCATACAGATACGCCCTTGGTCCTTAAGTCCCAGATCGCAAGGGTGTACCTGTACGCCCTTGGTCCTGTAGGGGTTCATATAGCTGGAACAGAAATTACAGTAGTTTTTCAATATCTCCCCCAATGTGCAAAGAAATCTGACACTGACACAATTTGGAGTGTAATGTGACAGATTTTGGCACACAGGTTGAGTTTACAATAGTAAATCAGGGCAATAATGGGTAGAATCAAGGATTTCTGGCTTTGAGGGCCCCTTTTACCCGAATGTGGAGTTTCCATGGGCAACCCAGACAGTTTTTTCTTTTAGACAGTTTCAAGAATATCCCCAAGTGTCTGCCAAACAAATCTTATTCTTCATCTATTTTGTGGAGCGGTTCCTTGTTTTTGAACTAATAATTTACAGTAATTAGTTCAATAAGGCTGATTCACTGAAAATTGTCCTTGTTGAGAGCCGCTTGACTGATACTTAAAGGATTTGTAAACAGCAGAATAATAAAATGCCTTGTGAGATGCAGCAGACGGCAAGATGGAAAACATCAGCTATGATAGCGGATATCCTTTTTGAAGTCTCCAATCACAGCAGTGATTCCTTTTGAGCTGCATTTCTGTACTGTGTGGGAGGAGCCTGAAGGGATGTGTGCAGGCGGCTGATTTGCCACAAGTAAACGTGCATTGACAGGAGCAGGTTATTGGTCAGATTTCTATGCAAATGAGCATGCAGGCCTGATAACTGCTTTGTATATACTGGAAAAGGGACTGATTGATTAGCAATAAAATAATTAGCAATAGATGTTCCTGTGAATATATATATATATATATATATATATATATATGTATATATATATATATATATATATATATATATGTATATATATATATATATATATATATATATATATATATATATATATATATGTATATATATATATATATATATATATGTATATATAATCCACTAGAAGTACTTATCCGTACCATATTTTTTAGGTCTCCCAGTATTTTGTAGAACAATTGATAGCACAAAGGGAACCTTTTAAATTATTTTTATTGTATTCACATAACACTCGGGGTAATAATTAAAATCCGTAATAGCCACCGTTCACTATTGCATCCAATATTGCACCTATAAAGATGTTTCCTCTTGCGATTCTTCCGGGACTTCTTTTCGGCTTGTTTCACTCCTTCTGTATCCTTTTTAGATGACGGCCGTACTTGACGGCCGTACTTCAAATGACTTCCCGCCATGTTTTTATATCTATAACTCCTCCTACTCCATTATCCCATGTTTTCCTCAGGTCCAATCATGATCCCCTACGTCAGGGTTTTCCCCTCAGTATCTTTTCCGAACCAGATTGGATCACCTGGGTGTTTTCGGGTGGGGAGTATACGCTATGTGCTCAGGTATGTTTTCCAGCCCTCGTTCTGAGCTCCGATCTCCACCAAACAGGTAAGTGGCTTGCGTTCCATTCATTTTAACCCTTTATCACAAGGAATTTTTCGTCTTTTCTTGTTAGTTCTTTTATATCAATACATACATTGAAAACTTCTGCTTTATAACATAGATCTTGGTAGTGCCGTAGTTTATTTCATTTCTTCTTATGTTATTCTTGTCTTTTATTGACCTTTCTTAGGGTAGTTTGTTTCTAGTTATAATAGTTAGTATTTATCATTTTTTCTGCAGTGGGTCACCGACTGATTTTATTGTGTTTATATTTTTATTTTTTATTTTATTATTCGATAAAACAGGCATATGATACAAAATCATTTAATCCTCCCGGTTTGACAGTCTCCAGTGTATATGTCCAGAAAGCCTCTCTCTGCAATAAGCTCCTATCCCAATCTCCTCCTCTTGGTGAGGGAGGTATTACTTCTATTACTTGCACTTTTAAACTTTTGACATCACTTTCATGTTTGAGTGCAATTGGTGACTACTCTAATATAGATATATTCGTGGAAATGGTGACTAATGACCTAAAAAGGCTAGATCAAGAAAGAATGAGTGAGCAGAACCTCACGAGAGGAGAGAGACAGGCTATGACTGCACTAGCTAAAGATTCCTCCCTGGTCATCAAACCCTCTGATAAAGGAGGAAACATAGTATTGATGACCAGGGAGGAATACAAAAGGATGTGTTTGGACATTCTGTTAGACAGGGATTGCTATAGTAAACTTAAAAAGGACCCCACATGGGAGTTTGCAGAAGAACTAGTGGCCATTCTGGATGAGGGAAGAAGTTGTAATTTGTTAAGTAACACAGAATATGAGTACATGAAGCCAAAAACCCACAGAATGGCATGCTTTTACCCAAAGATACACAAGGACCATCCCCCTTTAAGGGGGAGGCCCATTGTGTCGGGTATTGCAATCTAACGGAAGGGGTGAGTCAGTATGTGGACTTCATACTGCGCCCTTTCGTATACGCCCTACCATCATTCATTCGCAACACGACAGATGTATTGCAAAAATTGGAAGATCTAAGACTGGAGGAGGGATCAATACTAGCCTCTCTTAATGTAGAGACGTTGTACTCCTCCATCCCCCATGATAAGGGGTTGGAGGCAGTACAATATTTCCTGGGTACTAGAGGCACCCAATACACACCACATAACACACTGGTAGTGAAATTATTGAGATTTGTCCTCACCAGGAATTATTTTCAATTTAGGGGGGGAGACCTTCCATCAAAGCCGAGGTACAGCGATGGGGAGCCCCTGCGCCCCCAGTTTCGCAAATCTGTACCTCGGCCGGTGGGAGGACCAACAGGTATTCAGTGAGGAGATGGCATCATGGGCCAGCCATATAAGTTTATGGCTAAGGTTCATAGACGACATTCTCATAATCTGGTCGTCCACAAAAGAGAAATTTCTAAGGTTCGTAGAAACACTAAATAGAAACAACTTGGGGCTAAAATTTACAAGCTGTATAAGTGAGGATCATATTGTATTTTTGGATCTATTAATATGGATTACACCCGATAATCACATACAAACTACAGTGTATAGAAAAGAGACAGCCACAAATTCCCTGCTCCAGTGGGACAGCTGCCATCCATGCCCACTGAAGCAGGGAATACCAACGGGACAATACCTCCGGATACGTAGGAACTGTTCTTCACTAGAAGACTTTGAACTCAAAGCTAGGGAGCTACGGGTAAGACTAAGGAGTAGGGGATACCCGAACAAAGTTCTGAAAAAAGCGTATCATAGAGCACTAACATCCAACAGATCCCACCTACTGACTCCAAAAGTGAAGCAGGACCCCAATGATGCAACAAGAATAATTGGAGTTTTTGATGAAAAAGTGATAGAAGTACGGGAGATCTTAAATAAATACTGGGGAATATTAAGGATGGACAATACCCTGGAAAGTATAATCCCACGAACCTCACAAATAACATATAAATGTGGACAAAACCAAAAGGATAAATTGATAAGGAGCAACTTTGAACCTGAACAGAAAAAAGGATGGCTTACAGAAAAACCAAAAGGGACTTTTCCCTGCAGCAAATGCACAATGTGCCAATATGTGCACAAAAGCAGTGAGTTTAAAAGCAGTGTAACAGGCAAACAGTATAAAATGCAACAATTTGCGAATTGTGAAACGAAAGGCGTTGTATATCTCCTAACATGCTCGTGTCCAGCAAATTATGTTGGTAAAACAGTTAGAGCCCTTCAAAAACGGCTACAGGAGCATGTGGGAGATATAATCCATATGAGGGACACTCCAGTTGCAAACCACTTTGCACTCAAACATGAAAGTGATGTCAAAAGTTTAAAAGTGCAAGTGATAGAAATAATACCTCCCTCACCAAGAGGAGGAGATTGGGATAGGAGCTTATTGCAGAGAGAGGCTTTCTGGACATATACACTGGAGACTGTCAAACCTGGAGGATTAAATGATTTTGTATCATATGCCTGTTTTATCGAATAATAAAATAAAAAATAAAAATATAAACACAATAAAATCAGCCGGTGACCCACTGCAGAAAAAAAGATAAATACTAACTATTATAACTAGAAACAAACTACCATAAGAAAGGTCAATAAAAGACAAGAATAACATAAGAAGAAATTAAATAAACTACGGCACTACCAAGATCTATGTTATAAAGCAGAAGTTTTCAATGTATGTATTGATATAAAAGAACTAACAAGAAAAGACGAAAAATTCCTGGTGATAAAGGGTTAAAATGAATGGAACGCAAGCCACTTACCTGTTTGGTGGAGACCGGAGCTCAGAACGAGGGCTGGAAAGCATACCTGAGCACATAGCGTATACTCCCCACCCGAAAACACCCAGGTGATCCAATCAGGTTCGGAAAAGATACTGAGGGGAAAACCCTGACGTAGGGGATCATGATTGGACCTGAGGAAAACATGTGATAATGGAGTAGGAGGAGTTATAAATATAAAAACACGGCGGGAAGTCATTTGAAGTACGGCCGTCATCAGTGCCGCATCTAAAAAGGATACAGAAGGAGTGAAACAAGCCGAAAATAAGTCCCGGAAGAATCGCAAGAGGAAACGCGTCGGACCGGCAACTATCTATAAAAAAAGAAAAAGAAACTCCCATCCGAAAGAAACGATAAGCACCAACTACTTGAATAGCTGGAATAAGAGATAAGTGCAATGAGTGTAATGTGCAATATGGAATATGTGCAATAATTTAATGAATGGAAATATTCCGAATGTGCAATATGTGCAATACCCTATAGACTGTGATACACCATAAACAGGGAATTATTGCATGTTGTTACTAACAGATGGACATTTAGGCTGCTAAGGAGGCACATATATGAAACACCTCTACTGGAAATATAAATGCACATTAAATACCTCTGTTTGCAAATAAATGCACATAAAAAGCATACTGTCAATATACATGGACATTCAAGTTGTTAAGGAGGCACATATAGAAGACTGATGTTACAAGTGCACAAGCACAACCTCTGACGACTAAGTATGCACAAGAAAACGCACACTCGCATATGCACTAACAACGCACTGATGAGCACGCAGTAGAGGGCTCAGAAGGGAATGAGCAACAGTGTGATTTTGGAGAGTGAGTTTTTCTGAAATTGTTTTTGGGGGCATGTCACATTTAGGAAGCCCCTATGGTGCCAGAACAGCAAAAAAAAAAAAAAAAAAAAAAACACATGGCATACCATTTTGGAAACTAGACCCCTCAAGGCACGTAACAAGGGGTCCAGTGAGTCTGTACACCCCACAGGTGTTTCACAACTTTTTGCTAAAGTTGGATGTGTAAATGATTTTTTTTTCACTAAAATGCTAGTTTTCTCCCCAAATTTTAAATTTTTACAAGGGTTAATAGGAAAGAATGCCCCCCAAAATTTGTTACCCCATCTCTTCTGAGTATGGAAATACCTCATATGTGCACGTCAAGTGCTCTGTTGGCGTACTACAATGCTCAGAAGAGAAGGAGTCACATTTGGCTTTTGCAAAGTAAATTTAGCTGAAATGGTTTTTTGGGGGCATGTACCATTAGGAAGTCCCTATGGTGCCAGGACAGCAAAAAAAAAAAAAAAAAAAAACACATGGCATACTATTTTGGAAACTACACCCCTCAAGGAACATAACAAGGGGTACAGTGAGCCTTAACACCCCACAGGTGTTTGACAACTTTGGATGTGTAAATGTTTTTTTATGCTTATTTTCCACTAAAATGCAGTTTTTTCCCAAAATTTTATATTTTTACAAGGGGTAATAAGAGAAATGCCCCTCAAAATTTGTAACCCCATCTTTTCTGAGTATGGAAATACCCCATGTGTGGACGTCAAGTGCACTGCGGGTGCAGTACAATGCTCAGAAGAGAAGGAGTCACATTTGCAAATTTTGCTGAAATGGGGGGGGGGGGCATATCGCATTTCGGAAGCCCCTATGGTGCCAGGACAGCAAAAAAAAAAAAACCACATGGCATACTATTTTAGAAACTACACCCCGCAAGGAACGTAACAAGGGGTACAGTGAGCCTTAAAACTGAGCATTCATTCGGCGATCGGACAGCGAGGAGGCAGGTAGGGACCCTCCGGCTGTCCTGTAAGCTGTTCCGGATGCCGCGATTTCGCCGCGGCTTTCCCGAACAGCCCACCGCGATCAGTGCCGCGCGCTATTAGCGGCGGGTCCTGGCATCACCATGACGCCGGGCCCGCCGTGATATGATGCGGGGTCACCGTGGGACCCCGCGTTATATCACGGGAGCGGGACCAAGGACGTACTCATACGTCCTTGGTCCTTAAGAGGTTATTGCAGAGGCCCAGATGATAGGGGCAAGTGTCACATTGAGTGGTAGTATCCTTCCGTATCCCCCTCTTGTAACACACTCTGCATCTTTTCTGGGTTTGTCCCTTCTTTCCAGTGTGGGGGACTTCACCTGGAAAGTCTGGCCTGCTCTTTCCCGGTCACCAAAGATCAGGACCTTTAGGACTTCTTCTTGGAACTTGAGGAATGTCCCTGTGTTGCCAGCGTGCTGGGACAGTACAAAAGCGTTGTACATGGCAACCTGTACCATGTAGACCGCAACTTTTTTGTACCATACCCATGTGTGTATTGGAACTAAACCAAAAAAGGGAGGAAGAAATGCAAATTGGACATAATGTCACACCAAACTCCAAGAATGGGCTGAACAAAATTATTGGCACCCTTTCAAAAATGTGATGCTCCTTTAATCACACCTGGGGGCAAGGAACAGGTGTGGGCAATATAAAAATCACACCTGAAAGCAAATAAAAAATAGAGAAATTCACTTAGTCTTGGCCATTGTGTGTCTGTGTGTGTCACACTAAGCATGGAAAACTGAAAGAGGAGCAGAGAACTGTCTGAGGATTTGAGAACCAAAATTGTGGAAAAATATCAACAATCTCAAGGTTACAAGTCCATCTCCAGAGATCTAGATTTGCCTTTGTTCACAGTGCGCAATATTTTCAATTAGTTTGCAACCCATGGAACTGTAGTTAATCTTCCCGGGGCGTGGACAGAAGAGAAAAATTGATGAAAGGTGTCAACATAGGATAGTCTGGATGGTGGATAAGCAGCCCCAAACAAGTTCCAAAGATATTCAAGCTGTCCTGCAGGCTCAGGGAGCATCAGTGTAAGCGCAAACTATACCGTCAACATTTAAATGAAATGAAACGCTATGGCAGGAGACCCAGGATGACCCCACTGCTGACATAGAGACATAAAGCAAGACTATAGTTTTCCAAAATGAGCTTGAGTAAGACAAAATCCTTCTGGGAAAAGTCTTGCGGACAGAGTAGCCCAAGATAGAGCTTTTTGGTAAAGTACATCATTCAATTGTTTACCGAAAATGGAATGAGGCCTACAAAGAAAAGAACACAGTACCTACAGTGAAATATGGTGGAGGTTCAATGATGTTTTGCTGCCTCTGGCACTGGGTGCCTGGAATGTGTACAAGGCATCATGAAATCTGAGGATTACCAATGGATTTTGGGTCGCACTGTACAGCCCAGTGTCAGAAAACTGGGTTTGTGTCCGAGAACTTGGGTCTTCCAGCAGGACAATGACCCCAAACATACATCAAAAAGCACCCATAAATGGATAGCAACAAAGCGCTGGAGAGTTCTGAAGTGGCCATCAATGAATCCAGATCTAAATCCCATTGATCACCTGTGGAGAGATCATAAAATTGCTGTTTGTAAAAGGCGCCTTCCAACAAGAGAGACCTGGATCAGTTTGCAAAGGAAGAGTGGTCCAACATTCCAACTGAGAGATGTAAGAAGCTTATTGATGGTTATAGGAAGCAACTGATTTCAGTTATTTTTTTTCCAAATGGTGTGCAACCATATATTAAGTTAAGGGTGCCAATAATTTTGTCCAGACCATTTTTGGAGCTTGTTGTGACATTATGTCCAATATTCTTTTTTTCCTCCCTTTTTTGGTTTAGTTCCAATACACACAAAGGGAATAAACATGTGTATAGCAAAACGTGTGTTACTACAATCTTTTTCTGTGAGAAATACTTCATTTTCTTGAAACATTTTAGGGGTGCCAACATTTACGGCCATAAATCTAAAAACAGTTTTTATATCTGACAGTGCCACTTTAAAGCGTACCTGTCATATCACAGAAAAAAATTATATTATTTTGTATGTGTCTAGCTGCAAAGGAGAAAAAAAAGACATGCACCATAGAAGGCGTAATTATAGTTTGTCATTCATAACATCTGTATTTGGCTCACAAATCCTTCTTTTCTGCTTCTCACTCATTCTGACATCCACTGCTCATGAAGGGGCATGTCCCAGGCAAGCACTGAGTCCGTACGGCCTTACTCACCATGCTTTCACTTCCTCCTTGAGTCTGCTGTGCTGTGTTGGGTCTCTGCATCTGCTCTGTAACCCCACTCTCGCTGTTTTATGCTGCAGTCTGATAGGACAGGAGTGAGCACAGAGAAGCGCTAGTCCCACCCTAACTTCCTAGAATTTGTCCATGCCTGTGCTTCAGCTTAGGCAAAGATGATGCTGCAGCTGGACAGGATTATGTTCTGGATGGTATGGGGCCCCCTAGTGGTCTTTTTTTTTTATAAGTTATAATTTCTATAAAAAGGAGATACAATTTTTTTTATGAAGTATATTAGAAAGATGTTTTAGCCAAAGTGTACAACATATAAAGAGTTTTTTTATTCAGGCAGTGCCCATTTAAATGTCTTGATTTTCCTAGGACATTGTTGCATTTAAATCTGATTTTGACATTATCAAAAAAAGCCACCAAACAATTAATTTAGAAACATTTTTTAGACTTGTGTGTGGTGGCCCGATACCGTATTACATACCGTACCTAGTGTAGAGGTCCCCAAAGTCAGAGTAACTACGCTCAGGTAGGGTCCCTCAGGTGGGACAGCCCTTAGTCGCCTCTTCTTTAGTCCAATTATCTAATGTTAATATATGTATATATTTAATAATAGTAAATATCTAGGATAATGTATGGTACTTGCCTTGTTTGGCGTTGCAGGACCTTTGGTCATGTGACCATGATAATCTCCTCTATGGTATGTTGTAGGACCTTAGGAGGTCCTTGGGTCACGTGTTACCCACAAATCTTTGTAATGGTGAATGACATCAGTAATGGACCAATTAGCACTAGTCCAGCCCCTGCCCATATAAGGGAGCTGCGTCCAATTATCGCTCTCTTGGGTTGCTGCTCTCGTGGATGCCGGACTAGCAGGACGGATCTACGCAACTTTCAAACTCCCAGCATGTCTGAACAGCGGAAGGCTATCCGGGCATGCTGGGAGTTGTGGTTTTGCAACCGTTGGAGATCCACAGGTTGGTAAACGTTGATTTACAGGCTTTGTGCTATGGATATGTGGCCATTGCTTGGTGCACAAAACTAGTAGAATAAATAGTAAAACCTGATGATTTATTTTCTTTTTGCATGGTGCTGAATAAAGTTCAAATGCACAATTCATGCAGAGGAATTTTTTTTTTTCTTGGGTAGAGTTTATAATATATTCGCCAACCCTTGCAGATTATCCAGGAGTCCCCTGAGTCGTCCTGAGAAGGGCAAACGAAAGTCCTACAAAGCTGAAAGTAGAAGCGGCCAGTCACCGACTGCTCAGCCAAATAGGAAACTTCTCCAGCGTTGATCCCTACTGACAGAGATTAGCAACGGGAAAGAAAGTAATAGGCAAAAGGTTGGAATGAAGAAGATGTAAATATTGTATGTTTTTTTTTTGTTTTATTTAAACATATTGACTTGCACAGTTTATGATAACACTTACTGGTCTAAAATATTTGAGGGCAAAATTAATAGGGATATTCCGCTCGGCACTTTTGGCATTATTTCTGGGGCACACTGAATCTTTTCATTGGGGCACTATGGTTTTATTTATTTGGGCAGTGGACTTTTTTGTTGGGGGGGGGGGATCTTGCAATTTCTATGGCTACACAATGGCATGGCCAGAATTTGAGACATGAATTTTAGTTCTGAAGTTTAATTTAAGCGTTGGCAACCATAGCTAAGAGGAGGGGTCATAATGGTATATTTATGCTGTACAAAAAAATGGTAAGGCTGGGGAAGAGGGAAAGTGGTGTTACTAGGAAGATGTCGGCCAGACGTCGTGTACAGGGGGCCTCAGAATTATTCCCTCCATGCACCAAGTCGGGATCATGGTGGTACGAAGGCACCGAAAAGGGACTGGTAAGTTTCATTGTCATCAGTGTCACCCACACTCGAGCCTGTACCATATGTGCTAACAGATTCCATTTTAAGCCAGAAAGCACAGATACCTCGCAGAGCGTAGGGCTCTCTTTTGTTTATAGTGCCGCTACTCCTTTTTCTCAATTGTTAGGATTCAGCTGGCTGGAGGTGGATCCTCTGTGTCAGAGAGGGATTGGCGTGGACCGTACCGGTGGACCGGTTCTAAGTTGCTACTGGTATTCACCAAAGCCCGCCGCAAAGCGGGATGGTCTTGCTGCGGCGGTAGCAACCAGGTCGTATCCACCGGTAAAGGCTCAACCTCTCTGACTGCTGAGACAGGCGCGGTACAAAAGGACAAGGCAAGAGCAAGGTCGGACGTAGCAGAAGGTCAGGGCAGGCAGCAAGGGTCGTAGTCAGGGGCATCAGCAGAAGGTCTGGAACACAGGCTTGGGACATACACTAGACGCTTTCTCTGGCACAAGGCAACAAGATCCGGCAAAGCAGTGAAGGGGAAGTGAGGTTATATGATCAGGGAGCAGGTGGAGGCTAATTAGACTGATTGGGCCAGGCACCAATCATTGGTGCACTGGCCCTTTAAATCATAGAGAGCTGGCGCGCGCGCTCCCTAGAGAGCGGAGCCGCGCGCGCCAGAACGTGACAGCCGGGGACCGGGACAGGTAAGTGGCTTGGGATGCGATTCGCGAGCGGGCGCGTCCCGCTATGCGAATCGCATCCCCGTCGTGAATGTCAGTGCAGCGCTCCCGGTCAGCAGGTCTGACCGGGGCACTGCAGAGAGGAGAACGCCGCAAGCGCTCCGGGGAGGAGCAGGGACCTGGAGCGCTCGGCGTAACATCAATCCCCAATGTGCAGCATTCTTTGGACAGCTATTACCATCATCTTGTGGAGGAGAGGATATAAGGACTTTCCAAATGAGTCACATGATCTTAAAGGATATCTGTAGTGATCAAAACTTATCCCCTATCCAAAGCTGACCCCCCGCAATCTTCTAAATGGGGTCCCTGCATTGCCGCGCTGTGTGATGGATAATGTGAGTAGTGTCGACCTCACTGGTCGATGGTACGCCCTCTCCCCATACAGCTCTATGGGAGAGCGGGGAGGCACGAATGCTGACTACCTTCCTCTCCCATGGATGCATGGAGGAGGTGTGTCAACCGCAATGTCATGCTGCGTCCAACATGCCTCCTGCACGGGAGAGCAGCAGCAGAGCCGTGGCCTTGTGCAGGAGATCACGGGGGGGGGGGGTCCCAGTGGTCATACCCCCCCCCCCCCCCCCCACGATCAGACACTTATCCCCTATCCTGTGGATAGAGGAAAAGTTTTGTTCGCTGCCTATTTCCTTTAAGGTCCTCTCAAGGTGAAGGGTAGAGCAGTAGGAATATGTGTGTGTGTGAGAGTAACTGATGTGTGCGTAAGTCTTGTGTTTGTGTAAGTGGTGTATCTGTGTATGTGTAATTCTTGTGTTTGTGTAAGTGATGCATGTGAGTATAAAGGAATACTGTCATCCTGTTCAATCACACTAAACCCAATACACTGGATGATACTGTGTGAACAGGATTCCATAGAGTCAGTTACTTAAACTGGTCCAGTAGGTCCTGAAATCTTTGCTTGTGAAGTTCCGTTGCTCAATCCAGGAAATTGCACGCTTGAAATGGGGCCCCACCGGCTGGCCACCTCTTCCTCCCTCTGCCAGGTCCTAATACTGCCCCCACTATTTGAATATTAATTTTATTCAACTCAACATCCTAGTGATGTGGAGTCACAGGTCACGTGAGCTCTGTCGGCAGAGCGCGCATGCATGAAGATTTCACCCAGCTCTCATGTCCTGATGATATGAGAGCTATGTGTAATAAGAGCGCTCTGTGCAGTGTTATTGTGCATGCGCCGATCCCTCGCTATACCCGGTAGTCGGAAGAAGCAATGCTTCACTGAAAGCAAAGATTTCAGGACCTACTGTACAAATTTAAGTAAAACTGGGTTCACATATATCAGTTGTCCGGCACAGTTTCCCTCCGGCGTGCTCCAGAGGGAAACTGATGCTAGAACTGATCCCATTCATTTCAATGG
The DNA here is from genome assembly GCF_029499605.1 of Hyla sarda. NCBI lineage: Eukaryota > Metazoa > Chordata > Amphibia > Anura > Hylidae > Hyla > Hyla sarda. The sequence continues at coordinate 67,117,311 of NC_079194.1, read as the reverse complement.
GACAGTTCACAATTCTTCAGCATCTCAATTTTGATGCTGAATGGTTGGACACACAGCTTACTGCGTTTCCCTATCCACCCTTCAGAAACAATGGTTTCCGGATGCAATACAATTGATGACATCTTGTCATGAGTTGTGGCATCAGTTGCGTAGAGATCTCGGCTGATTTTACCTATGCCGGATGCCGGACATATGTGAACCTAGCCTAAGTGACCCCTCTATGGAATCCTATTTTCCCACACTATAACCCAGGGTATTGGGTTTAGTGTGGGTGAACAGGCTGACAGTTTTCCTTTAAGTGGTATAAGTTTAGTGGTTGTTTAACCCCTTAAGGACCAGGCCATTTTACACCTTAGGACCAGAGCGTTTTTTGCACATCTGACCACTGTCACTTTAAACATGAATAACTCTGGAATGCTTTTAGTTATCATTCTGATTCCGAGATTGCTTTTTCGTGACATATTCTACTTTAACATAGTGGTAAAATTTTGTGGTAACTTGCATCCTTTCTTGGTGAAAAATCCCAAAATTTTATGAAAAATTTGAAAATTTTGCATTTTTCTAACTTTGAAGCTTTCTGCTTGTAAGGAAAATGGATATTTCAAATGATTTTTTTTATTCACATTTCCAATATGTCTACTTTATGTTTGCATCATAACATTTACGTGTTTTTACTTTTGGAAGACACCAGAGGGCTTCAAAGTTCAGCAGCAATTTTCCAATTTTTCACAAAATTTTTAAACTTTTTTTCAGGGACCAGTTCAGGTTTGAAGTGGATTTGAAGGGTCTTCATATTAAAAATTCCTCACAAATGACCCCATTATAAAAACTACACCCCCCCCCCAAAGTATTCAAAATGACAATCAATCGTTCCGTGAGGGGTGTCGTTTCCAAAATGGGGTCACATGTGGGTATTTATTTTTTTGGGTTTATGTCAGAACCGCTGTAAAATCAGCCACCCCTGTTCAAATCACCAATTTAGGCCTCAAATGTACATGGTGCGCTCTCACTCCTGAGCCTTGTTGTGCGTCCGCAGAGCATTTTACGCCCACATATGGGGTATTTCCGTACTCAGGAGAAATTGCGTTACAAATTTTGGGGGTATTTTTTTCCTTTTACCTCCCGTGAAAATAAAAAGTAAAGGACAACACCAGCATGTTAGTGTAAAAAAATTTTTTTTTTACACTAACAGGCTGGTGTAGACCCCAACTTTTCTTTTTCATAAGGGGTAAAAGGAAAAAAAGCTACCAAAATTAGTAGTGCAATTTCTCCCGAGTTCGGAGATACCCCATATCTGACCCCAAACTGTTTCCTTGAAATACGACAGGGCTCTGAAGTGAGAGAGCACCATGCGCATTTGAGGACTAAATTAGGGATTGCACAGGGGTGGACATAGGGGTATTCTACGCCAGTGATTCCCAAACAGGGTGTCTCCAGCTGTTGCTAAACTCCCAGCATGCCTGGACAGTCAGTGGCTGTCCGGAAATGCTGTGAGTTGTTGTTTTGCAACAGCTGGAGGCTCCGTTTTGGAAACCCTGCCGTACAATACGTTTTTAATTTTTATTGGGGGGACAGTGTAAAGGGGTGTATATGTAGTGTTTTACCCTTTATTATGTGTTAGTGTAGTGTAGTGTAGTGTTTTTAGGGTACGTTCACACTGGCGGAGGTTTACAGTGAATTTACCGCTAGGAGTTTGCGCTGCGGCGTAAAATTTGCCACAGCTCATACTTGAAGCAGAAAACTTACTGTAAACCCGCCAGTGTTAATGTACCCTGTACGTTCACATGGGGGGGGGGGGGCAAACCTCCAGCTGCTTCAAAACTACAACTCCCAGCATGTACTGACAGACCATGCATGCTGGGGGTTGTACTTTTGCAACAGCTGGAGGCACACTGGTTGGAAAACCTTCAGTTAGGTTCTGTTACCTAACTCAGTATTTTCCAACCAGTGTGCCTCCAGCTGTTGCAAAACTTCAACTTCCAGCATGTACTGATCGCCGAAAGGCATGCTGAGAGATCTAATTATGCAACAGTTGGAGGTACACAACTACAACTCCCAGCATGCAGAGACAGCTGTTTGCTGTGTGGGCATGCTGGGAGTTGTAGTTTTGCAAGATCTGGAGGTGCACAGTATAGAGATCACTGTGCAGTGGTCTCAAACTGTAGACCTCCAGCTGTTGCAAAACTGCAACTCCCAGAAAGCCTAAACAGCTCTCTGGGCATGCTGGGAGTTGTAGTTTTGCAACATCTGGAGGGTTACAGTTTAGAGACCACTATAGTGGTCTCAGACTGTAGCCCTCCAGATGTTGCTAAGTAACTCACCGGCTTCCGTCGGATCCAGGGAGCTGCGTCGCGGTCCTCTTCTTCCGCCAATGGTCGCCCGCTGCCGCCGCTGATCGTCGCCCGCTGCCGTCGCCGATGGGTAAGTGGATCTTCGGCGCCGGTCCCTGTCGGTTTCCCCGTCCTGCCCCACCTATTGTGGGTGGGCAGGACGGGGAAACCGAAAGTAAACCCCTCCGCCCCCGATCTGCTATTGGTGGTCGTGTCTAGACCACCAATACCAGAGATAGGAGAGGTGGCACCTCTGCCACCTCACTCCTATCGCTACAGGGGGATCGTGGGTGTCTAGGACATCCGCGATCCCCTTTATTTTCCGGGTCACCGGGTTACTATAGACCCGTATGACCCGGAATAGCTGCAAATCGCAAGTGTGAATTCTCCCCCTGATGACCCCCCTGGGCATTTGCGCGGGGTGCCTGCTGATAGATATCAGCAGTCACCCAAGCCTGGTCCAGGGGTACGCCCTTGGTCCTTAAGTACCAGGGAGCAAAGGCGTACCTGTACGCCCTTGGTCCTTAAGGGGTTAAGTAGTGTGTGTATGTAAGTCTTGTGTTTGAGTAAGTGTTGTGTGTGAATGGTGTGTGGGTAACTGGTGTGGGAGTTTGTATATGGTGTTTATGTACTATGGACCCACCTCCTGATGGATCCATTGAGTTTAATGGACTGTAGTTAGACTACTCATAATTATGTTCGGTCCATTATGATTGGTACTAAAACACTTCTCCCCAGAACTCTATACATATTTTATACATATAACACATAAGGGAGAATGAAGTTCACACTAAACTTGAATGAAATATTTAACTTTATTGAAAACACAATTCATAAAAATATGAACAGCAGTCTCAAATACTGGACCAAATGAGGACCCCAGTAGTCAGGCTGGGCAAGCAAACAGAGAGCATATATAGTAATGACAAAATGTATCTGGGAGCACCTATCTATCTAAAGCCCAGATTAGCATATGGAAAGGGGAATAGTTATATGTATCTTATAATTGCCCTGCAGCAAAATAGCTGTCATATAGGTGCTAGATATCTTTCACATTCATCCCTTCCTAAACAACAGGAAAGTGCAAAATCACTACTCAAATAAGGTGCATGACATCATAGTAAAGTGCCTAGTGCTTACCCATTGTATCGCTGCTCTGTAACCCATTGCCGTTTCGTATCCTTTTTCAAGGGGCTGTTGTTGTCTACAACCTCCATTCTACAGATATTTATATCCCTGACCCGGAAATTGTATGAGCGGTCACTGTGCGGTGCCTTCCCGACATCCGCAAACGCAATCTCCTGCCCCACTTCTGGCTCCTTCGCCAGACTACGCAGGCCCAGCGAACTACGTCATCGGGCATGTGCACCTGGTTCCAGAGACCGGCCAGGACAGGTTAACCAGGCAACAGATGCCGCGCTGGCACACTGGAGCGCCCACACAATGCAGGTATTGGTGCAGAAAATAAAACGTGTAAAAACTGTTGAAAAACACACAAAGGAGGAAAAAGACAAAAGTTAAAAAATAGCTAATGGATAGATTCAGAGGAATGCGGAGAAAGACAACTGCTCATTCAAGCCCAAAGGTGTCATTGTACCCAATTGCACAATCCATTTTGATTATTTTTGGGCTAACACTTTTTTCACATTACCCCCTCGTATCCCCATACTGATTTTCTCTATCCCCCTAACTTTTAAACTAGAGGGATCACAATTATGGGCCTCTTTAACGTGCCTTGGTAATGTCTTCAAGGTGGTACAGTCTTGTACATTTTTTGCCGCCAATACATCTCGCACATGCTCCCCTAATCTGATTTTCAAGTGGTCTCGATGTTAACCCTATATATATTTTGGAGCAATTACAAGTCGCATAATACATTACATTTTGTGTTGTGCATGAGATGTATTGGCGGATGGTGTACTCACGTGATTTCTCAGATGATTTGAAGGTGCTTGTTCTTATGATATTGGCACATGCCACGCATTCCCCACATGGCAAATTTCCTGTTCTGGGTGTGTGATTACCAAAGGGAGTCTGAGTTTTAGCCACCTAGTGGCTCTTCACAAGTTGGTCCCTCAGATTTCTACACCTCCTTGCCGTGAATGATGCTTTTTCTGGGATTATTGTTGACAGAATAGGGTCTGTCTTTAGAACCCCCCCAGTGTTTTTGTATAGCTGCTCTCATGGAGTTCCACTGGCAGTTATAAGTGGAGATAAATCTGATTATGTCATGTTTTTGTCCTGTTCTTTGATGTTTTTGGAGGAGGTCTTTCCTTTGCTGCTCTTTAGCTCTATTATAGCACGTATTTATGCTCTTATTACTATACCCCCTTTCTAGAAACCTCTCTGAGAGGTCTCGACATTGGTTCTCAAATTTGCTCTCTGAGGAGCAAATTCTCCTCATCCTAAGAAATTGCCCTGTTGAGATTGCTCGTACTGTGGACGGTATATGTGCTGAAGATCCGTGTAATAGAGCATTTGTGGATGTTTTCTTAAGGAAAACATCCGTGGAGAGAGTACCATCTGATTGTTTCTTAATTTTTATGTCTAGAAATTTTATTTGTTGTTGACTAAACACATATGTCAACCTGACATTAATGTTGTTTGCATTTAACAATGTCATAAACCCTTCTAAGTCGGACACGGACAACTGCCAAATAAAAAGAATGTCATCAATATAACTCATCCAGCACTGCAAATGGTCAACGTTGCGGGCGCCGCTGCACTGTAGGACCTCCCTCTTCCAATATCACAGGAAGAGACCTGCGTACGACGGGGCACAGGCCGCGCCCATGGAAGTGCCGCATTTTTGGAGATAAAAGTGGTCTTTTAAAGTAAAAAAATTGTGTGTCAAAACAAAATCTATTAAGTGTAACAATAATTGGCAGAGGTCTGTGTAAAAGGGGCTACCTTCGAATTTTACAGCTTTCAAACCCTCTGCATGGCTAATGCAGGAATACAAAGATTCTACATCTGCAGTAACCAGCCACATGTCCTCCTCTAGAAAGACCCTGTCGATCCTCCCGAGCACGTTTTTAGTGTCCCGCACATATGAAGGCAGTGTTCCAACTAATGATTTCAAATATACATCTATGACTTTGCAGATACGATCACATAATCCATCTATGCCCGACACTATAGGACCACCGGGAGGATCAAGGGGGTCTCTTTGAATCTTAGGAATCAGATATAGGGTTGGAACCTGTGGACTGAAATTGATTAAACCATCTCTCACTTTTTTTGGATATTATTCCTTGTTCATAAGCAGCATTCAGGATTTGTGTTAACTCTTTTTGATATGTTTGTGTCGGGTTATGGGTAAGTTTGATATACGTTGCCTTGTCCCTGAGTTGTTTGAAAACCTTTTTTTCATATGCTGACACTGGCCAAATAACGATGTCCCCCCCCCCTTGTCAGCTGGTTTTATTACTACATCATCTAAGTTCTGGAGTTCTCTCAAAGTTGTTCTTTGTTCTCTAGTCAAATTATCATTGGATCACCTCGTAGGGATCCTTTGGAACTCTTCAGTTACTAAGCGAGTAAATATATCTACCACTGGCCAGATGGATAAGGGGGGGAAGGTTTTGGAACGTGGCAAAATAGATGTAACTTGCTTACCATATATATATATATATGTACTTTGTTCCTCTAATAGGTCTTCCAGATTTTGTAGTACCTCTCTATCAGTGGCAGTCAGGTTCAAACTCTCTGATTTAGTATGCAATTTCTTTAACTAAATTTTTCGGGAAAATAAATGGAGATCTTTCAATGCTGAAAACAAATTAAAGTTGTTAGTGGGGGGAAAACTCAACCCCAATTTTTGATTTCATTTGATAGTGTTTCTACCTCCTTTTCTGTATGTGACAAGGTGTAACTATTCAATTGTACCAGTAACTCCATGAAGCCACGAGAACACTGGCTGGCTAGATCCTCCCATTTGTTTTTGAAAATAGCATAATTCACCGGAAATGAGGACACACTTGTACCCTAAGTCCCCTAGGGATAAGACCTTGTGATAGATATCTTTCTAAAATACTTTGTTCCACCAGGTGTGGGTTCTTCTGTGTAAAATCGCTTTCAATTTAGGTTATGTTGTCACTCATATCATATCCATTAGCATTTAAAACTGCACCCGGGATATCTCTGAAAACCTCGCCCAGTTGAGATAACCAATTTTGTTCATGCTGTCTAAAACCCATATTGGATCTGGATCCTGAAGCTGTGAAAATCACAGAACAACTTATTAGCAATACAAACAAAAAGAATCCAAACTGACACCAACTTTCATATATGGCTCTCATGGCTACATGGTGTCTAGCTAGATCCTAAGTAATGGTGGAAAAAACTCAATCATGAGTATAACACATAAGGGAGAATGGAGTTTGCAGGTCTCTTCCTGAGATATTGGGAGAGGGAGGTCCTGCAGTGCGGCGGGGCCCGGAATATTGACCATGTGCAGTGCTGGATGAGGTATATTGATGACATTCTATTTATTTGGCAGGGGTCCATGTCCGACTTAGAAGGGTTTATGACATCGTTAAATGCTAACAGCATTAAAGGGGTACTGCGGTGGTTAAGATTTTTGGCTATATTGCATCTTCTTTTAATGTTCATGTTTGCACATAGTTAGAGCTCCCCTTTAGGCAGCACATAAGCTTCCCCCATGTTAGGCAGCACATAGTTAGAGCCCCCTTTGAGGCAGCACACAGTGGGATTTGAACCCAAGGCCCCAGCGCTGCAAGACAGCAGTGCTAACCTCTGAGCCACCATGCTACCCTTAGCATACATCTAATATCCACAGTTGCTAAAATGGACAGAGATGTCAGCAGAGAGTACCAGAAAAATTAAGCATGTACACATGCCTTAAAAATTTGGTATTGTTGCAGCCACTTCTGTAGCAGCGGCCAGAAAAATTGCAGCACCATAACAAGTGCAGCAGCAGAGGCCAGAAAAATTAGGCATGTACACATGGATGAAAAATTTGGTATTGCACAGCCGCAGCTGTAGCAGCAACCAGAAAAATTGCAGCACCAGAAAAAGTGCAGCAGCAGAGGCCAGAAAAATTAGGCATGTACACCTGGCTGGAAAATTTGGTATTGTCGCAGCTGTAGCAGCGGCCATAAAAATTGCGGCACCATAACCAGTGCAGCAGCAGAGGCCAGAAAAATTAGGCATGTACACATGGATGAAAAATTGGGTATTGTCGCAGTCGCAGCTGTTGCAGCGGGCAGAAAAATTGCAGCATCATAACAAGTGCAGCAGCAGAGGCCCGAAAAATTAGGCATGTACACCTGGCTGGAAAATTTGGTATTGTCGCAGCCGCTGTTGTAGCAGCGGCCAGAAAAATTTCTGTTTGTTTCACCAGGCAGAAAGTGCCCTAAAACATTGCGGCTTGAACCCTAGTTGGTGGCGGATAAGTCACGCAAGTCAAGCGGCATTCAGAGTTCAAATACAGCAGCGTGTGGACCATTTTTTGCCCAAGGCAGCTCATCTGATCAGGCCTTGTTCAGTCAAATGTATCGCCCAGTGTCAGTCCCTTCGGGATCCATCCCTCATTCATCTTAGGAAAGGTGAGGTAATCCAGACTTTTTTGACCAAGGCGACTCCTCTTCTCAGTGACAATACCTCCTGCTGCACTGAAGGTCCTTTCTGACAGGACACTTGAAGCGGGACAGGGCAGAAGTTTGAGCGCAAATTGGGATAGCTCAGGCCACAGGTCAAGCCGGCACACCCAGTAGTCAAGGGGTTCATTGCTCCTCAGAGTGTTGATATCTGCGGTTAAGGCCAGGTAGTCACCTCCTCAAAAGGACGCATGAGCCTACAGGCATTGTGCATGAGTCTCCAGTAACATGGCAAAAAAATTCCCAGCTCCGCAGATGATGTCCTAGCACCCTGGTCATACAAATATTCGTTGACGGCTTTTTCTTGTTGGAGCAGGCGGTCGAACATTTGAAGTGTTGAATTCCAACGTGTCGGGCTATCGCAAATCAAGCACCTCACTGGCTTGTTGTTTCGCCGCTGGATATCTGACAAGTGCACCATGGCCGTGTAGGAACGCCTGAAATGGCCACACACCTTCCTGGACTGCTTCAGGACATCCTGTAAGCCTGGGTACTTGAGCAAAAAGCATTGTACAATCAGATTACACACATGTGCCATGCACGGCACATGTGTCAACTTGCCCAACCTCAATGCCGCCAACAAATTTGTTCCATTGTCACAAACCACCTTGCCGATCTCCAGGTGGTGCGGAGTCAGCCACTGGTCCACCTGTGCGTTCAGGGCCCACAGAAGCGCTGGTGCGGTGTGACTCTCCGCTTTGAGGCAAGTCAACCCCAAGATGGCGTGACACTGCCGTATCCGGGATGTGGAATAGCACCTGGGGGTGCCGGTGATGTGGAGCAAGACGCAGCAGTGGAAGAGGACTCGGCCGAGGATGTTATGGAAGAGGATGGAGTAGGAGGAGTAGAGGAGGTGGCAGCAGGCCTGCTTGCAAGTCGTGGCGGTGTCACCAACTCCTCTGCAGAGCCACGCATTCCATGCTTGGCAGCCATCACCAGGTTTACCCAATGCGCAGTGTAGGTGATATACCTGCCCTGACCATGCTTTGCAGACCAGATATCAGTGATCATATGGACCCTTGCTCCACATTGTGTGCCAGACATGCCATAATTTCCTTTTGCACAATGGAGTAAAGGTTGGGGATTGCCTTTTGTGCAAAAAAATTTCGGCCGGGTACCTTCCACTGCAGTGTCCCAATGGCTACACATTTTTTAAAGGCCTCAGACTCCACCAGCTTGTATAGTAAAAGCTGGTGGGCTAGCAGTTTCGACAAGCCAGCTGTCAGACGCCGGGCTAGGGGGTGACTTTGAGACATTGTCTTCTTGCGCTCAAACATCTCCTTGACAGACACCTGACTGTGGGCAGATGAGCAGGAACTGCTCAAGGCAAGGGACGGAGAGGTAGATGGTTGAGAGGGGGCAAGGAGGGCAGCAGTGGTTGACCTGGCTGAAGATGCTGGACCAGGAGGAGGATGGCGGCTTTGACTTTGTGTGCTGCTTGTACTGACGTGTTGATCCCATAGGTGTTTGTGATGTGACATCATGTGCCTTCGCAAAGCAGTTGTGCCTAGGTGGGTGTTGGACTTCCCACGACTCAGTTTCTTCTGGCACAGGTTGCAAATGGCCTCGCTGTTCTCAGAGGCAGAAACACAAGCAAAATGCCACACTGCTGAGCTCTGCGATGATGGCATTCTAGTGGTGGCAACATCATGCGTTGATTGGCATCCCGTCTGGCTGACCCCGGGTGCCGATGCATGCTGTCTGACTGTGCCACTAGCTCCTTGCGATGACCTCCTCTCTGTCTCCCCATCTGAACTTTCCCCCTCTTCTTCTCTTCTAGCGGGCACCCACGTGACATCCACGGACACATCGTCATCATCAACACCTTCACCGCTATCTGACACCTCAAGAAAGGAAGCAGCAGCGGGTACAACATCATCATCACACCGTACGTCCATGTGTGTAATGCTGCCTGACTGAGACATATCCCTGTTAACTACATCCTCTGGCAATAATGGTTGCGCATCACTCATGTCTTCAAACTGATGTGTAAATAACTCCTCTGACGGATCAAGTAAAGCTGCTGTGGTGCTAGTGTTGGTGGTGGCGGCAGGCGGGCAAGTGGTAGCATGAGAGGTGCCCAAAGCTAAGCTAGAGGAGGAGAAGGATGGTGCGTCAAGGTTCCGAGCGGAAGCTGTAGTAGAGTGGGTGTCTTGTGATAGCCAGTCAACTAAGTCCTCAGAACTTTGGGGGTTCAGGGTACGTGGCCCCTGAACACTGGCCATTCTAGGGCCAAAGGGAATCCCAGCACCACGACGGCCCCTGCGGGGTAGCCTTCCTCTGCCTGTCATTTTTTTTTGGTTAAATTTGCACAAGTGTCACACTAAATGTGATTTGCACTAGGGTGACACAATTTGCCCTGCAGGCAAAAAAACTGGTAACTTTGACGTGAACTGACAGTGACGACTGCTTTTATTTAACAGCCAAAAAAAGGTATATATTTTTTTTTAATTTGCACAACTGTCACACCTAATGTGATTTGCACTAGGGTGACACAATTTGCCCTGCAGGCAAAAAAAACTGGCAACTGTGATGTGAACTGACAGTGACGACTGGTTTTATTTAACAGCCAAAAAAGGTATTTTTTTAATTTGCACAACTGTCACACCTAATGTGATTTGCACTAGGGTGACACAATTTGCCCTGCAGGCAAAAAAACTGGCAACTGTGACGTGAACTGACAGTGACGACTGGTTTTATTTAACAGCCAAATAAAGGTATTTTTTTTTTAATTTGCACAACTGTCACACCTAATGTGATTTGCACTAGTGTGACAATGAGCAAAAAAGCTTGCCAGCGGAGTTCCCCTTTTATGCAGTGGTCCCCAACCAGGGTGTCTCCAGCTGTTGCAAAACACACAGACTGATATATTTCAGCCCTTTGAATACTGTAGTAGTTAGTTGCTTTAAAGAATAAAAGCTTGCCAGCGGAGTTCCCCTTTTAAGCAGTGGTCCCCAACCAGGGTGCCTCCAGCTGTTGCAAAACACACGGACTGATATCTTTCAGCCCTTTGAATACTGTAGTAGTTAGTTGCTGTCACGATGCCGGCTGGCAGGTAGTGGATCCTCTGTGCCAGAGAGGGATGGCGAGGACCGCGCTAGTGGACCGGTTCTAAGCCACTACAGGTTTTCACCAGAGCCCGCCGCAAAGCGGGATGGTCTTGCTGCGGCGGTAGTGACCAGGTCGTATCCACTAGCAACGGCTCACCTCTCTGGCTGCTGAAGACAGGCGCGGTACAAGGGAGTAGGCAGAAGCAAGGTCGGACGTAGCAGAAGGTCGGGGGCAGGCGGCAAGGATCGTAGTCAGGGGCAACGGCAGGAGGTCAGGAACACGGACTAGGAACAGACAAGGGAACGCTTTCACTAGGCACAAGTGCAACAAGATCCGGCAAGGGAGTGCAGGGGAAGTGAGGTGATATAGGGAAGTGCACAGGTGGGAGCCAATTAAGCTAATTGGGAAGATTGGGCCAGGCACCATCATTGGTGCACTGGCCCTTTAAATCGCAGAGACCCGGCGCGCGCGCGCCCTAGGGAGCGGGGCCGCGCGCGCCGGGACAGGACCGAGGGAGAGCGAGTCAGGTACGGGGGCCGGGGTGCGCATCGCGAGCGGGCGCTATCCGCATCGCGAATCGCATCCCGGCTGAAGGCGGGACCGCAGCGCACCCGGTCAGTGGATCTGACCGGGGCGCTGCAACAACGAAGATGAGGCGAGCGCTCCGGGGAGGAACGGGGACCCGGAGCGCTCGGCGTAACAGTACCCCCCCCCTTGGGTCTCCCCCTCTTCTTGGGGCCAAAGAACCTGAGGAAAAAAAACTCAATTTTTCCGTGATGAGGTCCGATGCAAATTAGGAGGGGTTCTGTGTGGAAACGTACGAGACAGTCCAATCTTTTATTGTAAAAACAATAGATGTAGAGGGGTCTGGCGAGACTGGTCACAGGAACGTAGAACCTGTTGATGAGAGAGGCCAAAAAAAATTTTCCTGCAGATCCGGAATCCAAGAAGAGCATAGTAGAGAAGGAGAAGGTAGAGGCAGATATCCGCACAGGCACAGTAAGGCGTGGAGAAGCAGAGTTGACATCAAGAACTGTGTCACCTTTGTGCGGAGTCAGCGTACGTCTTTCCAGGCGGGGAGGACGGATAGGACAATCCTTCAGGAAGTGTTCGGTACCAGCATAGTACAGGCAAAGATTCTCCATGCGGCGTCGTGTCCTCTCTTGAGGTGTCAAGCAAGACCGGTCAACTTGCATAGCCTCCGCGGCGGGAAGCACAGGAACAGATTGCAGAGGACCAGAGGAGAGAGGAGCCGGAGAGAAAAAACGCTTCGTGCGAACAAAGTCCATATCCAGGCGGAGCTCCAGACGCCATCCGGAAGAACGCATGTCAATGCGAGTGGCTAGATGAATGAGTTCATGTAGGTCAGCAGGAGTCTCTCGTGCGGCCAGAACATCTTTAATGTTGCTGGATAGGCCTTTTTTAAAGGTCGCGCAGAGAACCTCACTATTCCAGGACAACTCGTAAGCAAGAGCACGGAACTGAATGGCGTACTCGCCAACGGAAGAAACACCCTGGGCCAGGTTCAGCAGGGCAATCTCGGCTGAAGAAGCTCGGGCAGGTTCCTCAAAGACACTTCGAATTTCCGAGAAGAAGGAGTGTACAGAGGCAGTGACGGGGTCCTTGCGGTCCCAGAGCGGTGCGGCCCATGACAGGGCTTTTCCAGACAGAAGGCAGAACACGAAAGCCACCTTAGACCTTTCAGTAGGAAACTGGTCCGACATCATCTCCAAGTGCTGGGAACATTGCGAAAGAAAGCCACGGCAATACTTAGAGTCCCCATTAAATTTGTCCGGCAAGGACAGGCGGAGGCTAGGAGTGGCCACTCGCTGCGGAGGAGGTGCAGGAGCTGGCGGAGGAGAAGATTGCTGGAGAAGTTGCGACTGAAGTTGGTGCGAAATGGTGGACATTTCCGACAGCTGACGGGTTAGAAGGGCGATCTGTCGGGCTTGCTGGGCGGCCACCGTGGTGAGGTCAGCGACAACTGGCAGAGGAACTTCAGCGGGATCCATGGCCGGATCTACTGTCACGATGCCGGCTGGCAGGTAGTGGATCCTCTGTGCCAGAGAGGGATGGCGAGGACCGCGCTAGTGGACCGGTTCTAAGCCACTACAGGTTTTCACCAGAGCCCGCCGCAAAGCGGGATGGTCTTGCTGCGGCGGTAGTGACCAGGTCGTATCCACTAGCAACGGCTCACCTCTCTGGCTGCTGAAGACAGGCGCGGTACAAGGGAGTAGGCAGAAGCAAGGTCGGACGTAGCAGAAGGTCGGGGGCAGGCGGCAAGGATCGTAGTCAGGGGCAACGGCAGGAGGTCAGGAACACGGACTAGGAACAGACAAGGGAACGCTTTCACTAGGCACAAGTGCAACAAGATCCGGCAAGGGAGTGCAGGGGAAGTGAGGTGATATAGGGAAGTGCACAGGTGGGAGCCAATTAAGCTAATTGGGAAGATTGGGCCAGGCACCATCATTGGTGCACTGGCCCTTTAAATCGCAGAGACCCGGCGCGCGCGCGCCCTAGGGAGCGGGGCCGCACGCGCCGGGACAGGACCGAGGGAGAGCGAGTCAGGTACGGGGGCCGGGGTGCGCATCGCGAGCGGGCGCTATCCGCATCGCGAATCGCATCCCGGCTGAAGGCGGGACCGCAGCGCACCCGGTCAGTGGATCTGACCGGGGCGCTGCAACAACGAAGATGAGGCGAGCGCTCCGGGGAGGAACGGGGACCCGGAGCGCTCGGCGTAACAGTTGCTTGAAGGAACTTAAGTTTTATACTGGAGTTCCCCTTTTAACCAGCGGTTCCCTCCCAACCAGGGTGCCTCCAGCTGTTGCAAGACACACGGACTGATATCTTTCAGCCCTTTGAATACTGTAGTAGTTAGTTGCTTGAAGGAACGTAAGTTTGATTCTGGAGTACCCCTTTTAACCAGCGGTTCCCTCCCAACCAGGGTGCCTCCAGCTGTTGCAAGACACACGTACTGATATCTTTCAGCCCTAAAAAGGGCTTTTGTGGGTGCTGTCCTTAAAGCAGATGTTACACTAGTGCTTTAGAAGTAAACTGGACCCTAAATACACCACCTAGCAGCAACCTAGCTATTGCTTTCCCTATACAGCAGGAGCAGCTCCTCTGACCCTCCACTTCCTAAGCCTGCAGCATGCTGAATGAGGGTAAAATGGCGTCCGTGCAAGAGGTAGGAGGGTCTGGAAGGGAGGGACTGCTGCTGATTGGCTGTAATGTGTCTGCTTACTCTGACTCACAGGGTCAAAGTTTACTGCAATGTTAAAGTATAGAGGGTGGATCGAACTTCACATATGTTCGCCCGGCGATGCGAACGCGAATTCGCGGCATCTCTAGAAAGGGGGTATAGTAATAAGAACATAAAAAAGGGCTATAATAGAGCTAAACAGCAGCAAAGGAAAGACCTCCTCCAAAAACATCACAGAACAGGACAAAAACATGACATAATAAGATTTATCTCCACTTATAACTGCCAGTGGAACTCCATGAGAGCAGTTATACAAAAACACTGGGGGGTTCTTAAGACAGACCCTATTCTGTCAACAATAATCCCAGAAAAAGCGTAACTCATGGCAAGGAGGTGTAGAAATCTGAGGGACAAACTTGTGAGGAGCCACTATGTGGCTAAAACTCAGACTCCCTTTGGTAATCACACCCCCATAACAGGATGCTTCCCATGTGGGGAATGCGTGGCATGTGCCAACATCATAAGAACAAGCACCTTCAAATCATCTGATGAATCACGCAAATACACCATCCGCCAATACATCTCATGCACAACACAAAATGTAACAAGCATATGATGAACTCAATATCAGAATGCCCCCGAACTATATCAATTAATTGAAACTCAATCTACTCAGGGGTTACAAGAGAATGGAATCCTATTGAGAAAGAAGAGTAAATTGTAACAACATTGGAGTAGGAGGGGTGTGGGAGTGTGTGATTATCATGTTTATTATACACTATCATTACATACTATGAAGTTACAATTGGGTAGGTGATATCTTTTACATGGTGTAATTAATTTCCAATTTTTATGTTTTTGGGGGTGGAATTACACATGGGCAGTGTTTGTTTGCAGCTAATCATGATGCTAATATAATCATGGTCTTAAAATATTAAATTTCTTCACACAATTATTCATTTATTGGTGAGGCATATGATTTATTATTACTTTTTATAAATTTTTCATCAATTCTTTTTGTTTTTTGTTTTCTCATGGGGAAATTAACCCCTTAAGAACCTAGGGCGTATGGATACGCCCTGGCTTCCTGGTACTTAAGGACCCAGGACGTATCCATAAGCCCGTGGGAATTTTGGTCCCTGCCGCACGTCGGGCGGGGACCGGACCGGGGTGACTGCTGATATCGATCAACAGGCACCCCGTGCAAATGCCCAGGGGGGTCATCAGACCCCCCCATGTCGGCGCAAATCGCAAGTGAATTCACACTATTCTACGTCATACGGGTCTATGGTGACCCGGTGACCTGGAATATAAGGGGGACCGCGGTTGTCTGAGACACCTACGATCCCCCTGAAGGGATAGGAGTGAGGTGGCAGGGGTGCCACCCCTCCTATCCCTGCAATTGGTCATCAGAAGCGATGACCAATAGCAGATCGGCGGGGGGTGGGGTTAACTTTCATTTTCCCCGTCCTGCCCACCCACAATAGGCGGGGCAGAATTGGGAAACCGAAGAGGACCGACGGCAGAAGATCCACTTACCCATTCGGAGGCAGTGGGCGACGGTGATATCGTGCAGCAGAAGAGGACGGCTCCCTGGATCCTACAGAAGCCGATAAGTTGTCTAGCAACATCTGGAAGGCTACAGTTTGAGACCACTATACAGTGGTCTCTAAACTGTATCCCTCCAGATCTTTCAAAACTACCACTCCTAGCATGCCCAAACAGTTGTTTACTGCCTGGGCATGCTGGGATTTGTAGTTTTGCAACATCTGGAGGGCCACAGTTTGGAGATCACTGTGCAGTGGTCTATAAACTGTAGCCCTTCAGATGTTGCAAAACTGCAAATCCCAGCATGCCCAAACAGCTGTCTCGGCATGCTGGGAGTTGTAGTTGCGTACTTCCAGCTGTTGCATAACTACATCTCCCAGCATGCCCTTCGGTGATCAGTACATGTTGGGAGTTGTAGTTTTGCAACAGCTGGAGGCACACTGGTTGGAAAATACTGAGTTAGGTAACAGAGCCTAACTGAAGGATTTCCAACCAGTGTGCCTCCAGTTGTTGCAAAAGTACAACTCCCAGCATGCACAGTCTGTCAGTACATGCTGGGAGTTGTAGTTTTGAAACAGCTGGAGGTTTGCCCCCCCCCCCCCCATGTGAATGTACAGGGTACATTTACACAGGCAGGTTTACAGTAAGTTTCCTGCTTCAAGTTTGGGCTGTGGCAAATTTTTCGCCGCAGCGGAAACTCCTAGCGGTAAACTCACTGTAAATCTCCGCCAGTGAGAATTTACCCTAAAAACACTACACTACACTATCACAAAATAAAGGGTAAAACACTACATAAACACCCCCTTACACTGTCCCCCCAATAAAAATGAAAAATGGATTGTACGGCAGTGCTTCCAAAACGGAGCCTCCAGCTGTTGCAAAACAATGACTCCCAGCATTTCTGGACAGCCACTGACTGTCCAGGCATGCTGGGAGTTTAGCAACAGCTGGAGGCACCCTGTTTGGGAATCACTGGCGTAGAATACCCCTATGTCCACCCCTATGCAATCCCTAATTTAGTCCTCAAATGCGCATGGCGTGCTCTCACATCGGAGCCCTGTCGTATTTCAAGGAAACAGTTTAGGGCCACATATGGGGTATTTCCGTACTCTGGAGAAATTGCACTAAAAATTTTGGGGGGCTTTTTCTCCTTTTACCCCTTATGAAAAGGAAAAGTTTGGAGCTACACCAGCTTGTTAGTGTAAAAAAATAAAAATGTTTACACTAACATGCTGGTGTTGCCCCATACTTTTTATTTTCACAAGCGGTAAAAGGACAAAAAGACCCTCAAAATTTGTAACGCAATTTCTCCCGAGTACGGAAATACCCCATATGTGGGCTTAAAATGCTCTGCGGGTGCAAAAGGCTCAGGAGTGAGAACGCACCATGTACATTTGAGGACTAAATTGGTGATTTGCACAGGGGTGGCTGATTTTACAGTAGGTTCTGACATAAACGCAAAAAAAAATACCCACATGTGACCGCATTTTGGAAACTGCACCCCTCACGGAATGTGACAAGGGGTATAGTGAGCCTTAACACCCCACAGGTGTTTGACGAATTTTCATTAAAGTTGGATGGGAAAATGAAAAAAAAAATTTAATTCACTAAAATGCTGGTGTTACCCAAAATTTTTCATTTTCACAAGGGAAAACAGGAAAAAAGACCCCAAAATTTGTAACCCCATTTCTTCTGAGTAAGAGCATACCCCATATGTGGATGTAAAGTGCTCTGTGGGCGAACTACAATTCTCAGAAGAGAAGGAGCACCATTGGGATTTTGAAGATAAAATTTGTCCGGAATTGAAGGCCACGTGTGTTTACAAAGCCCCCATAGTGCCAGAACAAAGGACCCCCTCACATCTGACCCCATTTTGGAAACTACACCCACCATGTAATGTAATAAGGGGTAATACAGTGAGCATTTACGCCCCACAGGTGTCTGACAAATTTTTGGAACAGTGGTCCGTGAAAATGAAAAGTTAAATTTTTCATTTGCACAGCCCATTGTTCCAAAGATCTGTCAAATGCCAGTGGGGTGTAAATACTCACTGCACCCCTTATTAAATTCTGTGAGGGGTGTAGTTTCCAAAATGGGGTCACATGTGGGGGGTCCACTGTTTTGGCATCACGGGGGGCTTTGTAAACGCACATGGCCCCTGACTACCATTCCAAACGAATTCTCTTTCCAAAAGCTCAATGACGCTCCTCCTCTTCTGAGCATTGTAGTGTGCCGCCTGTAGAGCACTTGATGTCCACACATGGGGTATTTTCAACTCAGAAGAAATGGGGTTACAAATTTTGGGGGTCATTTTCTCCTATTACCCCTTGTAAAAAAAAATGAATTTAGGGAAAAAACTGCATTTTAGTAAAAAAATATTTTTTTTCATTTACACATCCAACTTTAACAAAAAGCCGTCAAACACCTGTGGGTAGTTAAGACTCACTGGACCCCTTGTTAAGTGCCTTGAGGGATGTAGTTTCCAAAATGGTATGCCATGTGGGGTTTTCTGCTATTCTGGCATCATAGAGGCTTGTCCCCCAAAAACTATTTCAGCAAAATTTGCTTTACAAATTTTGGGGGGCTTTTTCTCCTATTACCACTTGTAAAAATTCAAAAACTGGGTCTACAAGAACATGTGAGTGTAAAAAATTAGGATTTTGAATTTTCTCCTTTACTTTGCTGCTATTCCTGTGAAACACCTAAAGTGTTAACACACTTACTGAATGTCATTTTGGATACTTTGAGGGTTACAGTTTTTATAATTGGGTTATTTGTGGGGTATTTCTAATATCAAGGCCCTTCAAATCCACTTCAAAACTGAACTGGTCCTTGAAAAATTCCGATTTTGAAAATTTTGTGAAAATTTGAAAAATTGCGGGTGAATTTTGAAGCCCTCTGATGTCTTCCAAAAATAAAAACATGTCAACTTTATGATGCAAACATAAAGTAGACATATTGTATATGTGAATCAATATATAATTTATTGGAATATCCATTTTTCTTATAAGCAGAGAGCTTCAAAGTTTAAAAAATTCAACATTTTCAATTTTTTCATAAAATTTTGGCATTTTTCACCAAGAAATTATGCAAGTATCGACAAAATTTTACCACTAACATAAAGTAGAATATGTCACGAAAAAACATTCTCGGAATCAGAATGAAAAGTAAAAGCATCCCAGAGTTATTAATGCTTAAAGTGACAGTGGTCACAAAAAATGCCTGGAGGTGGCAGCAGCATCAGGAGTCCTGAAAGTGACCCGGTGACAGAGTGGTGCGGTGGGTGGCAATACCAGTAACCAGTGACGAAGATTGGTGAAAAAAGGAGAACCTGGCATCAGATGTGTGGCATCAGGTTGGTGGCAGGATCCGAATAGTAGCTGAGGCAGGTAGGCAGAAGAAAATGGTCTCTTACTTAAAAGTGTTAGTGTGCACATATAAGCATTGAGGATATGCATTACGTAAAACTTATCTTTTAATATTATGCTTAGAATAAAATATATGGATCCAAATTTCTTTTTTTAAATCAAACAAAAGGAAAGGTGTGCAAAAAACACCATGTGCCACCTACACCACCAAGTATTGATGTGATGCAAAGACCTCTAAAAGGTGGAAGGGAACAACGTATGGTCCATTGTAACCAGTGGGGATAAAAACTTCCCCGGTAAGGCCCTACTGTCGCCCTATTAATTCCCTTGTTGGCAAATGTTACTCATCCTAAAAAGGGCTGCCTCACATAGGAAACTCTCTCTATTTCTATCTAAAAACCCTGGAAAATTGCAGTGTTTGTAGGGGGAAAAAGAGAGAGGTTCCTGTGTGGGGCCGCCCTTTTTAGGGCGAGTAACACTTGCCAAGAAGGGAATTAATAATGCGAGAGTAGGGCCTTACAGGTGAAGTTTTCCCTCCCACTGTTTGCAATGGACTATACGTTGTTCCCTTCCACCTTTTAGAGGTCTTTGTTTCACATCAATACAGTGACCCCCGACCTACAATGGCCCGACATACAATAATTTCAACATGCGATGGCCTCTCAGAGGCCATTGCATGTTGAAGGCAGCATCAACATACAATGCTTTTGTATGTCGGGGCCATCGCATAAACGGCTATCCGGAAGCGCCGACTGCTTCAGCTGCTGCCAGATAGCCGTTTACGGTGCCCCGTGTGCTCCGGTGATGGTCTCCTACCTGTCCTCGGGGCTCCGGAGCTCCTCTTCGGGATTCCCTGCATTACCGGTGCTCTCCATCGTCGTCATCACGTTGCCGCGCATGCCGTCCTGTCATCCTATAGGAGCGGCGTGCGTAGTGACGTGATGGCGGCGACGTGAGAGCGACGATCCCGGGGAAGCAGAGAAGTCCGGAGGGACGGGGTCACCACGGGGACACGGCGACAGCGATGGAGGGCGACATCCAGGCCAGAGGTGACGAGCGGTGACGGTCCGGAGCGGCGCGGACAGGTTAGTATAACTTCCTATACTTTACATTGCACGGATCCCTCAACATACGATGGTTTTAACAAACGATGGTTAATTTGGAACGGATTACCATCGCATGTTGAGGGACCACTGTACTTGGTGGTGTAGGTGGCATATGGTGTTTTTTTGCACACCTTCCCTTTTGTTTGATTTCCAAAAAATTTGGAGTATATATATTTTATCCTAAGAAAAGTTAAGTTTTAGCTAATGCATATCCTCAATACTTACTTGTGGTCTGATTGCGAGGAATGTCTGTAACTGGGAAGCAACACCATAACCCCTTAAGGACACATGACATACCGGTACGTCATGTGTCCGCACCTGATCTATAACGCGAGGCCACGCCATGGCCCTGCATCATAGCGGGCCGGGACTCGTGGCTAATAGCGCGCGGCATTGATCGCGGTGCCGCGTGCTATTAACCCTTTAGACACGGCGTTCAAAGTTGAACGCCGCGTCTAAAGGGAAAGTGAAAGCATGCCAGTTAGCTCAGTGGGCTGTTCGGGATAGCCGTTGCGAAATCGCGGCATCCCGAACAGCTTACAGAACAGCTGGAGGATCCCGACCTGCCTCCTCGCTGTACGATCGCTGAATGACTGCTCAGTGCCTGAGATCCAGGCATGAGCAGTCAAGCGGCAGAATCATCGATCACTGGTTTCCTATAAGAAACCAGTGATCAATGTAAAAGATCAGTGTGTGCAGTGTTATCGGTCCCTATGGGAGCTATAACACTGCAAAAAAAAGTGCAAAAAAAGTGAATAAAGATCATTTAACCCCTTCCCTATTAAAAGTTTGAATCACCCCCCTTTTCCCATAAAAAAAAACACAGTGTAAATAAAAATAAACATTTATGATATCGCTACGTGCGGAAATGTCTGAATTATAAAAATATATCATTAATTAAACCGCACGGTCAATGGCGTACGTGCAAAAAAATTCCAAAGTCCAAAATAGTGCATTTTTTGTCACTTTTTATATCATGAATAAGTCCTATCAATGCAAAAATGGTACCGCTAAAAACTTCACATCACGGTGCAAAAAATGAGCCCTCATACCGCCCCATACGCGGAAAAATAAAAAAGTTATAGGGGTCAGAAGATGACAATTTTAAACATATTAATTTTCCTGCATGTAGTTATGATTTTTTCCAGACGTACGAAAAAATCAAACCTATATAATTAGGGTATCATTTTAATCGTATGGACCTACAGAATAATGATAAGGTGTCATTTTTACCAAAAATTCAACTACGTAGAAACGGAAGCCCCCAAAGTTTACAAAACGGCGGGGTTTTTTTTCAATTTTGTCTCACAATGATTTTTTTTCCCCATTTTGCCGTAGATTTTTGGGCAAAATGACTGATGTCCTTACAAAGTAGAATTGATGGCGCAAAAAATAAGCCATCTTATGGATTCTTAGTTGCAAAATTGAAAGAGTTATGATTTTTTAAAGGCAAGGAGGAAAAAACGAAAATGCAAAAACGGAAAACCCTCGGCCCTTAAGGGGTTAAACATTGTTTGCACTATCCATATTTGTGTGGCCCCATGGTCAATCTACTCTGATGCATCAGGCATTGGTGGGTGGAAATCCTGGCTGATCCATGCCTGATTCATCTTCACAAAGGTGAGTCTCTCCACATTTTTCGTGGACAGACGAGTTCTCCTTGGGGTTATGCCCTCGCTGCACTAAACACCCGCTCTGATGGCACACTACTGGCCGGGCAGGACAGCTTTTCCAGGGCAAACTCTGCTAGTCGCAGCCACAACTCAAGATTGGCTGCCCAGAAGTCCAGCGGATCTTCAAGGTGTGTTGGCATGTTATGTCAAGGAATGCCACCACCTGCTGGTTCAGGTCCTGCTCCATGTCTACCTGCTGCTAATGAGTTGCTTTACTATGTGGGTGAAGAAAGCTACTCATCAGCGACTGTAGACTCAGGCTGCTGCTGATGGAGCTGGTACTTCTCCTTCCACCCCACCCCTTCCCAGCAGCCATGGCAGTGGAAGATGAGCACAGAGGGCCCCCCCGAGTGAGACCTGCGAGAGGATGGACTATGGCGTGGATAGGCATCGGCCAACTGACTACATAGGATGTCTCTTTAGTAGGTCAGTTTGTCCTCCCCCTCAGCGGGTATAAAAAAGGCCCTCATTTTGTGCCATAGCGAGGGTCCAATAAGGTAGAGAGCCAGAAGTCATCCCGCTGCTGAATGGTGACAATTCGGTGGTCACTACTCAAGCAAGGGAGCATGCATCATGCCATTTGTGCAAGTGACTCAGAGGGACTCCCTGCCTCCATCTCCACTGCATACTGCCACGGTGTGTCTGGGTCCTCTGTCTCGTCTTCCTTATAACCCTCTAGCTCCTCTGGCTGCTCCTCCTCTCCTGTCAGATCACGAGAAAAACCGCCCATCTTGCCAAACCTAAACCTAAAGTGATCCACTGTGCCCCTCCCCCTCCTCCAGTACAGCCCCACAGGGCTCATGTGGCTGTGAGATGTAGGCGCCACATCTCCAGTGCCCTGACCAGCCATTGTTTCCAACACTTGTTGTAGTAGATGAAGCAGTGTCACAGAGGGTTGTAGAGGAGTGTACATGGGTAACAGAGGGGTGTACATGGGTGACAGAGGGATATAGAGGAGTGTACATGGGTGACAGAGGGGTGTAGAGGAGTGTACATGGGTGACAGAGGGGTGTAGAGGAGTGTACATGGGTGACAGAGGGGTGTAGAGGAGTGTACATGGGTGACAGATGGGTGACAGAGGCTCTGTCACCCATGTACACCCATCTATCACCCCTCTGTCAACCATGTACACTCCTCTACACCCCTCTGTCAACCATGGACAATCTTTTATACCCCTCTGTTACCCATGTACTCTCCTCTACACTCCTCTGTCAACCATGTACAGTGGTCCCTCAACATATGATGGTAATTCGTTCCAAACGAGCCATCGTTTGTCGAATCCATCGTATGTTGAGGGATTCGTGCAATGTAAAGTATAGGAAGCTGTACTCACCTGTCCCCGCTGCTCGCGATGGTGTCCCCGCCGCTCCCGATGGTGACCCCGAGCCTCCGCTGGGCTCTCCGCTGTCTTCTCCGGTCCTCCACTGTCTTCCGCAAGGCCTTACTGGGCCTGCGTAGCGACGTCATTACGCCGCTGCGCACGCCATTCCTATTGGATGACGTGCGCAGCAGCGCATTGACGTCATCGGAGAGGGCCGAGAAGACACCAGAAGACCAGCGCTGGACCCGCAGGGCCCCCTGGAGCATCGTGGAGGGGTAAGTAATACTTACCGCACCACATGGGGAACATTAAGCTGCTATCCGGCAGCAGCTTAAGCATTTTGCGCTGCCGGATAACAATTAATGCGATGGCCCCGACATAAAAAAGCATCGTATGTCGATGCTGACATCGACATGCGATGGCCTCTGAGAGGCCATTGTATGTCGATTTGATCATATGTCGGGGCCTTCGTAGGTTAGGGGGGCACTGTACACTCTTCTATACCCCTCTGTCACCCATGTACACTCCTCTACACCCCTCTGTCACCCATGTACACCCCTCTGTCATCCATGTACACTCCTCTACACCCCTCTGTCACCCATATAAACTCCTCTACACCCCTCTGTCACCCATGTACACCCATCTATCACCCATGTACACCCCTCTGTCACCCATGCACACTCCTCTACACCCCTCTGCCACCCATGTACACTCTTCAACACCCATCTGTCACCCATGTACACCCCTCTGTCACCCCCTACGCCCCTCTGTCACCCATGTACACCCCTCTACACCCCTTCACCCCTCTGTCACCCATGTATACTCCTCTACACCCCTCTGCCACCCATGTACACTCTTCTACACCCCTCTGTCACCCATGTACACCCCTCTACACTCCTGTCACCCATGTACACTCCTGTCTACCCCCAACATCCCTCTATCACCCCCTTTGCCCCCTGTCACCCATGTACTTTCTACTACACCCCTCTGCCACCCATGTACACTCTTCTATAACCCTCTGTCAGTGCGGAGCCTAATAGGTTTGTTTTGCAGGGTTAATGGTGAAGAATTGTGTCTGGAAGAAATTGTCATGATGGCCGGGCCAGATGGAGAAGAAAAGGGAATGACGCTGATTTTAGAAGAAATCACTTGTGAGTTGTTGTCTAATGCAGTACCCCCACCCTGCGGTGCATTTCCCTTTATTTTTGCTCGTCAACTTCGGTCGGGTGCCCCACGAAAGATTTTTTTCCAGAGGGGTGGACCGAGCCGAAAAAGGTTGGGAAACACTGATCTAGGCCCTTGAGACTTTAACAGGAACAAAATTGTACACCACTTAGATGTACATATGTGGTATGCATTTATGAGGGGAGGACAATGCGCTACAGTACGCTTAAATTTTTTTTTGTGTACAACACCAGCCAGTGAGTACTTTTACCTGGCCTTTCACAGTATCTAGGCCCTTGAGACTTTAGCAGGAACAAAGTTGTACACCACTTAGATGTATGTATGTGGTATGCACTTATGAGGGGAGGACAATGTGCTCCAGTATGCTTAAAAAAGTATTTGTATACAACACCAGCAGTACACACCAGTGCTGCAGCACACAGTCGCTACACCCAAAATTGTGTACTACACCCAAAATTGCACTTCCTCTCTCAATCTCACTCCTTTCCCTATCAGTGCTTCTAGACATGATTTGTGCTTGAGCTGAATTGCTGCTGTTCTGTGCAACACACTGTGGAACACACTGTTCTCTGTCCCTCTCTGTAATAGAATGCTGTAGTGACTGGGAGATGAATCGCTGCAGTAAGAATTATTTTTCGTACAACACACACTGCTCTCTGTCCCTCTGTGCATTTTTCTTGTTGTGCACTTCCGTGGGAGCGAGGTTGACAGATGGTCTGGTTAGTGCGCTGAATTCATCACTTGCGCAAAAAACATTTTTGAGCGAATGTACTTCAGACATCAGCTGGAGTAGGAATGCATATAAGCTTTTCACCCTTTTTGCAATATCCATTTTGGCAAATTTATAAAGTGACGTGCGCAACATAATACATTTTACTGGGAAAACTCAAAACTTGCGCAACAGGTTTTGTGTCATGCAAAAAAAGAAGGAAAAAGAAAAATCTGTACTAATGGTACATTCTCCTCTTATGTCTCCTCTTATGTGTCAGAGTGGCCTTCGTGCAACAGTTGCCTCTGCATGTTCACCTTCAGCTGTCCAGGCATGCTGGGAGTTGTAGTTTTGCATCAGCTGGAGGCGCCTTGTTTGGGAAACACTGACCTATAGCTACAACACCCTATGGTGGGAACCACAGTTTGACAATCTTGATCTTCCCACTTTAGGAACGGCATTCCAGGACAACAGTGAAAACTGCCATTGAGGAAGTGCAGTGCAGTGCAGTGACATATCTTCTACTACATTCCAGTGTTGAAGGCTGTTCGGGCATGCTGGGAGTTGTAGTTTTGCAACAGCTGAAGCCACCCTGGTTGGAAAACACTGGCCTATTCCAAGCCCTAGTCCATAGTCTGCAGAGAGGCCTCAGTCACTTATATTACTGCATATGCGCTGCCCATTTTTGCATATTTGTCTCTCATTCATCCATCTTTAACCCCTTAAGGACCCAGCCCAAGTATACCTTAAGGACCCGGCCATTTTTTGAACATCTGACCACTGTCACTTTAAGCATTATTAACTCTGGGATGCTTTTACCATTCATTCTGATTCAGAGATTGTTTTTTCGTGATATATTCTAGTTTATGATAGTGGTAAAATTTTGTCGATACTACAAAATTTGATGAAAAAATTTAAAATGTTGCATTCTTTTTATTTGAAGCTCTCTGCTTATAAGGAAAATGGATATTCCAAATAAATGTTATATTGATTCACATATACAATATGTCTACTTTATGTTTGCATCATAAAGTTGACAAGTTTTTACTTTAGGAAGACACCAGAGGGCTTCAAAGTATAGCAGCAATTTTCCAATTTTTCTCAAAATTTTCTAAATCGGAATTTTTCAGGGACCTCTTCAGTTTTGAAGTGGATTTGAAGGGCTTTCTTATCAAAAATACCACATAAATGAACCCATTATAAAAACTGCACGCCTCAAAGTATTCAAAATGACATTCAGAAAGTTTGTTAACCCTTTAGGTGTTTCACAGGAATAGCAGCAAAGTGAAGGAGAAAATTCTAAATCTTCATTTTTTTACACTTGCATGTTCTTGTAGACCCAGTTTTTGAATTTTTACAAGGGGTAATAGATGAAAAATCCCCCCAAAATTATTAACCCAATTTCTCTCGAGTAAGGAGATACCTCATATGTGTATGTCAAGTGTTCGACGGGTGCACTAGAGAGCTCAGAAGGGAAGGAGCGACAATGGGATTTTGGAGAGGGAATTTTGCTGAAATGGTTTTTGGGGGGCATGTCACATTTAGGAAGCCCCTATGGTGCCAGAACAGCAGAAAACCCCCACATGGCATACCATTTTGGAAACTAGACCCCTCAAGGCACGTAACAAGTGGTCCAGTGAGCCTTAACACCCCACAGGTGTTTGACGACTTTTCGTTAAATTTGGATGTGTAAATGAAAAAAAAAAATTTTCACTAAAGTGCAGTTTTTCCCCAAATTTATCATTTTTACAAAGGGTAATGGGAAGAAATGCCCACCAAAATTTGTAACCCCATCTCTTCTGAGTATGTAAATACCCCATGTTAGGACGTAAAATGCTCTGCAATCGAACTACAATGCTCAGAAGAGAAGGAGTCACATTTAACTTTTGGAAAGCAAATTTTGCTGAAATGGTGTTTGGGGGGCATGTCGCATTTAGGAAGCACCTAGGGTGCCAGAACAGCAAAAAAAAAAAACACATGGCATACTATTTTGGAAACTACACCCCTCAAGGAACATAACAAGGGGTACGGTGAGCCTTAACACCTCACATGTATTTCACAACTTTTTGTGAAAGTTGGATGTGTAAGTGAAAAAAAAATTTTTTTCACAAAAATGCTGTGTTTTCCCCAAATTTTACATTTTTACAAGGGGTAACAGGAGAAAATGACCACCAAAATTTGTAACCCCATTTCTTCTGAGTATGGAAATACCCCATGTGTGGACGTCAAGGGCTCTGCTGGTGCACTACAATGCTCAGAAGAGAAGGAGCGCCATTGAGCTTTTTAAAAGAGAATTTGTTTGTAATGGAAGTCGGGGCCATGTGCGTTTACAAAGCCCCCCGTGGTGCCAGAACAGTCGACCCCCCCCACATGTGACCCCATTTTGGAAACTACACCCCTCACAGAATTTAGTAAGTGGTGCTGTGAGTATTTACACCCCACTGGCGTTTGACAGATCTTTGGAACAGTGGGCTGTGCAAATGAAAAATGTAATTTTTAATTTTCACGGATCACTGTTCCAAAAATCTGTCAGACACCTGTGGGGCGTAAATGCTCACCGTACCCCTTATTACATTATGTGAGGGGTGTATTTTCCAAAATGGGGTCACATGTGGGGGGTCCATTGTTCTGGCACTATGGGGGCTTTGTAAACACACCTGGTCTTCAATTCCGGACAAATTTTCTCTTCAAAATCCCAATGCCGCTCCTTCTCTTCTGAGCATTGTAGTGCACCCGCAGAGCACTTTACATCCACATATGGGGTATGTTCTTACTCAGAAGAAATGGGGTTGCAAATTTTGGGGGACTTTTTCCTATTTTCCCTTGTGAAAATGAAAAATTTAGGGTAACACCAGCATTTTAGCGAAAACATTTTTTTTCTCATTTTCCCATCCAACTATTTTGTCAAACACCTGTGGGGTGTTAAGGCGCACTATATCCCTTGTTACGTTCCGCGAGGGGTGTAGTTTCCAAAATGGGGTCACATGTGGGTATTTATTTTTTTGTGTTTATGGCAGAACCGCTGTAAAATCAGCCACCCCTGGGCAAATCACCAATTTAGGCCTCAAATGTACATAGTGCGCTCTCACTCCTGAGCCTTGTTGTGCGTCCACAGAACTTTTTACGCACACATATGGGGTATTTCCGTACTCAGGAGAAATTGCGTTACAAATTTTGGGGGTCTTTTTTTGCTTTTACCGCTTGTGAAAATAAAAAGTATGGGGCAACACCAGCATGTTAGTTTAAAAAATAAAAATAAATTTACACTAACAGGCTGGTGTAGACCCCAACTTTTCCTTTTCATAAGGGGTAAAAGGAAAAAAAAGCCCCCCAAATTTGTAGTGCAATTTCTCCCGAGTACAGAAATACCACATATGTGACCCTAAACTGTTTCCTTGAAATACGACAGGGCTCTGAAGTGTGAGAGTGCCATGCGCATTTGAGGACTTCATAGGGATTGCATAGGGGTGGACACAGGGGTATTCTACGCCAGTGATTCCCAAACAGGGTGCCTCCAGCTGTTGCTAAACTCCCAGCATGCCTGGACAGTCAGTGGCTGTCCAGAAATGCTTGGAGTTGGTGATTTGCAACATCTGGAGGCTCCGTTTTGGAAACACTGCAGTACAATACGTTTTTCATTTTTATTGGGGGGGGGGGCAGTGTAAGGGGGTGTATATGTAGTGTTTTACCCTTTATTATATGTTAGTGTAGTGTAGTGTTTTTAGGGCACGTTCACACTGGCGGGCGTTTACAGTGAGTTTACCGCTAGGAGTTTGTGCTGCGGCGACAAATTTGCCGCAGCCCAAACTTGAAGCAGAAAACTAACTGTAAACCTGCCTGTGTGAATGTACCCTGTACATTCACATGGGGGGACAAACCTCCAGCTGTTTCAAAACTACAACTCCCAGCATGTACTGACAGACTGTGCATGCTGGGAGTTGTACTTTTGCAACAGCTGGAGGCACACTGGTTGGAAAACCTTCAGTTACCTAACTCAGTATTTTCCAACCAGTGTGCCTCCAGCTTTTGCAAAACTACAACTCCCAGCATGTACTGATCGCCGAAGGGCATGCTGGGAGATGTAGTTATGTAACAGCTGGAGGTAAACAACTACAGCTCCCAGCATGCCGAGACAGCTGTTTGCTGTTTCGGCATGCTGTGATTTGCAGTTTTGCAACATCTGGAGAGCTATAGTTTAGAGACCACTGCACAGTGATCTCCAAACTGTGGACCTCCAGATGTTGCAAAACTACAAATCCCAGCATGCTCAGACAGCAAACTGCTATGTGGGCATGCTGGGAGTTGTAGTTTTGCAAGATCTGGAGAGCGACAGTATAGAGATCATTGTGCAATGGTCTCAAACTGTAGCTCTCCAGCTGTTGCAAAACTACAAATCCCTGCCACCTCACTCCTATCGCTTCAGGGGGATCGTGGGTGTCTTGGACACCCGCGATCCCCCTTCTATTCCTAGTCATCGGGTCACCATAGATCCGAATCGGCGCAAATCGCAAGTGTGAATTCACTTGCGATTTGCGCCGATCACCGACATGGGGGGGGTCTGATGACCCCCCTGGGCATTTGCGCAGGGTGCCTGCTGATCGACATCAGCAGGCACCCCGGTCCGGTCACCGGCGTGCGGCGGGGACAGAAATTCCCACGGACGTATGGATACGTCCTGGGTCCTTAAGTACCAGAAAGCCAGGGCGTATCCATACGCCCTAGGTCCTTAAGGGGTTAATGAAGAACCATTTCTATCCTCTTACGATTAAACCATAAAGAATCCTTTTTTGTGCTTGACCTTCTTTCGCACCTGATTCTATTCACAACACGAATGTCATAGTCCGGGCTTCTGTCTCCTTGACTGAAATAAAATGAATGACCTAACTATCTATAAATATAAAAAAAATAAAAAAATAAATAAATATATATACGATATATATATATATATATATATATATATATATATATATCTTACGATAGGGGCCATCTTGTAATCACCATTATTATAGGATAATTTCAGCGGATCCCTCAGCTGCCACATGTCTGCGCTCCTTCATTATAATGCTAGGTAACATACAAGCCTTTGCTTTCTTTTTTTCCCAGAATGAGTAATATGGTAAACTAGTGCCATACAATGTTGCAGCGATCAATACAGAGAGGGGAAGGCAGGGGAATAATACACTACTGTGGTGGCCCAGTACAGGAGTTGCACCCCTGTACCCTTGCTGCCCTGACAGATAGCCTCCATACAGTGATCCCTGGGCCCCCCCCCGCACCTGCTCCTTTATATATCTGCTTCTATGCTTGTGTATATAAAATGTGTTATGCCTTTAAGGCCTGTTGTCATGTGATTGTAACCCAGTGAGGTACCAGTGACCATGTGACAAAAGGGTGATATAAGACATATAAGCCCTTGGTGGAGCCTCTTCACTCTTTTTCTCTTTATGTCTTTGCTGAGTTGCAGTAAGGTCAAGTCCTAGGTGTGTGTCTGGAGTCCTAAAGAGGCCTAAAGTCTACCACGCAGCCACGGATCCTAAAGTCTTGTACCCCACAGGTCAAGTCAAAGCCTGGTAAGCAACAGAAGGGGTGAAGTCAGTCATAGCCTGCCACAGTCAAGTCAGTCCAAGTCAATCTGTCTTCAGTCAGCATGGCTCTGCAGCAAATTGTCCCAGTCCACCATAAGTCCCAGGAATCCCTGAGGTCCCTGAAGTCACTGGTCACGTCCTGGGGCCCAGCCAAGCCGTATATGCTGTTACACCTGTCTGACTCAGTAAAGCTTCCGTTGTTCCGTAACTTGGTGTCGGAGTCATTATTTGCCCCCGTGCATAGCCCAGGATCCATTGGTATTCCTTCAGGTGGTGTGGGGATAAACCACGCCCTGGCGTCACGGACACAAGGGGTTAATGCCATCTGCCCTCATCACACCCTCACCACACTACATTAACAGCCATGCTCGGATCAGGCAGCTAACAAGCAGTGTCACAGCCAGCGCTCCGGTCCCCGCGTCCGGACCGGAGGACTCGCTTCCCCGCTCCCCCTTCACAGTCACACTGACCGGGAGCACAGGATCCCTTGTGTCGGGGACGCGGCTGCTGTGGCTGCTGGTCCCCGCTCACGCGTCGCGTCCCTGTCTGACTTACCTGGCTCCTCATTCCCGACGCAGACTGGCTCTGCCTTCCGGCACGCGCGGCCCCGCTCTCTAGGGCGCGCGCGCGCCACCTTCTGTAAATTTTAAGGGCCAGCGCACCATTGACTGGTTTGCTGGATAATTATCCCTGCCTCTTTCCCTAATAAAAGTCTCCTGCCCCTGCCAGATCTTTGTGCCCTAGTGCCTTTGAGAAAGCGTTCCATATTGTGTATACTGCCCTGCCTGTTGCCGTACCCTTGCTACCGTCTACTCGCCTTTGAGCCCTGACCTCTGCTACGTCCGACTATGCTCCTGCCTGCTCCCTGTGTACCACGCCATATCAGCTACCAGTGAGGTTGAGTTGCTACTGGAGGATACGACCTGGTGGTTACCGCCGTAGCAAGTCCATCCCGCTTTGCGGCGGGCTCTGGTGAAAACCCGTAACCACTTAGAACCGGTCCTCTAGTACAACTCGCGTCATCGCCTCTCTGGTCCAGAGGATCCACTACCAGTCCTGCCGGTACATTACAGTAAGATCCGGCCATGGATCCCGCTGAAGTTCCTTTGCCAAGCCTAGCGGACTTCACCACCATTGTGGCCCAGCAAGGTCAGCAGCTGGCCCAGTTAACCGCCATGTTGCAGCAGCTCCTGCTGTCTCAGCAACAGCCAGCTCCTCTGCCTGCATCTGCTGCATCTCCTCCGCCTGCAGTTGCCTCCGGTTCCAGAATCCGTCTGTCCCTGCCTGACAAGTATGACGGAGATCCTAAGCAGTGCCGAGGGTTCCTGTCGCAGTGCTTTCTCCACCTTGAGCTACTGTCTGACCAATTTCCTTCTGAGCGAGCCAAGGTAGATTTGTTCTCCGTCTACTCTCCGGGAAGGCCCTTGCCTGGCCTACACTGCTGTGGGACCGCTCTGATCCTCCTCCGTCCAAAACTTCTGCCAAGAATTCCGGAATGTTTTCGAGGAACCTGCCCGGGTTACCTCCGCAGAGACTGCCTTACTGAACTTGAACCAAGGAGCCTCTACCGTGGGTGACTATGCCATTCAGTTTCGCACCCTAGCCTCTGAGCTGAACTGGAATAATGAAGCCCTCTGTGCCACATTCAAGAAGGGACTAAACAGTGAAGTAAAGGACGTTCTGGCTGCACGAGAACTTACTTCCTCCCTTAGTGACCTTATCTTGCTGGCCACCAGAATCGACAAGCGTTTCGCCGAGAGACAAGAGAAACTCCTTCTAGAAAAGGGAAAGACTCAATCTAGACGCTACCCTCGTCTGGCTCCCGTTTCTCAACATCCACCTCAACCCCTTTCTGGGCCTCCCACCGTGGAATCCATGCAGGTGGACCGGTCACGCCTGACTCCGCAAAATCGAAACCGTCGCAGAGACGAGAACCTGTGTCTGTACTGCACCAGTACTGAGCACTTCCTCTCCGTCCACCGAGTTTGGGAAACGCTCGCACCTAGTAAACGCGGGAGAGGCGTTGCTAGGTGTGGATTCCTCTGCCTCTGCCCCTAATCTCTGAGTTATTTGATCATCTCCGAGGGGCAAAGATCTTCACCAAATTGGATCTACGAGGGGCCTATAATTTGATCCGTATCCGTGAAGCCGACGAATGGAAGACCGCCTTTAACACCAGAGACGGTCACTTTGAATACTTAGTGATGCCTTTTGGACTTTGTAATGCACCTGCAGTCTTTCAAGAATGTTAATGATATCTTCCGGGACCTTCTTTACACTTGTGTAGTAGTATACCTTGATGATATTCTTATTTTTTCCTCTAATTTGGATCAACATCGAGTTCATGTCCGACAAGTTCTCACTCGGCTCAGAAAGAACCGCCTCTATGCCAAGATTGAGAAATGCCTGTTCGAGCGTTCCTCTTTGCCCTTCCTGGGGTACATCATCGCAGCCCAAGGACTCCAAATGGATCCTGCCAAGCTGTCTGCGGTCCTATTCCTCATTACTCCACCCTGGTGGCCCCCCTTTTGGCTTTGACTAAGAAGGGTGCTAATCCCGAAACCTGGCCTCCTCAAGCTGAAGAAGCCTTCCAGTCCATGAAAGCCTCCTTTGCTTCAGCATCTGTTCTTTCCCGGCCTGATCCTTCCAAGCCATTCTATCTTGAAGTGGATGCATCCTCGGTGGGAGCAGGAGCTGTGCTTACTCAGAAGTCTTCCAGAGGCAAGACCATAACTTGTGGCTTATTTTCTAAAACCTTTTCTCCCGCCGAGAAGAATTACACTATTGGGGACAGAGAACTGTTGGCAATTAAATTGGCTTTGGAGGAGTGGAGACATCTTCTCAAGGGTGCTCCTCACCCTGTGACCATTTTCTCGGACCATAAGAACCTAGCCTATCTCCAGTCAGCTCAGAGACTCAATCCCCGCCAAGCCCTTTGGTCCATCTTCTTCGCCCGCTTCAATTTCCAAATTCATATCCGTCCTGCTGCCAAGAACGTCAGAGCTGATGCCCTTTCTCGCTCTTCAGATGTGGTGGGTGACGTACCTACTCCTCAACACATTATTCCACCTGATTGTCTCATCTCAGTTGCACCTGTGGACTTGCGACTTCTTCCCCCGGGTAAAACCTATGTTCCTCCTCGTCAGCGGTTACAGCTTCTCAAGTGGGGTCACGCTTCCCTCTTTGCCGGTCATCCTGGGATTAAGAAGTCTCTTCAGTTAATCTCCCAAAGATATTGGTGGTCCTCGCTGGAGAAAGACGTCACTGAGTTCGTCCAGTCCTGTGCGATCTGCGCCCGTGACAAGACTCCTTGTCTTAAACCGGCGGGTCTTCTTCTGCCCCTTCCAATTCCAGAGACCCCTTGGTCGCACATCGCCATGGACTTCATAACTGATCTCCCTTCCTCTCATGGTATGACGGTTATTTGGGTCGTGGTGGACCGATTCTCTAAGATGGCTCACTTTGTGGCTCTGCCTGGTCTCCCATCTGCGCCTCAGTTGGCCAAACAGTTTTTCCTACACATCTTCCGCCTCCACGGTCTTCCCAGACACATCGTCTCTGACAGTGGGGTGCAGTTCCTTTCCAGATTTTGGAGGGCTCTATGTGGACAGCTTGGGGTCAAGCTGGACTTTTCTTCCTCGTATCACCCTCAGTCTAATGGCCAAGTAGAACGGGTGAACCAGATTCTGGGAGATTATCTACGCCATTTTGTGTCCTCCCGCCAAGATGATTGGTCAGACTTACTCCCTTGGGCAGAGTTCTCCTATAATTTCAAACAATCTTCCACCACCAATAAGTCTCCATTTTTTGTGGTTTATGGTCATCACCCTCTGCCACCACTACCTTGGACCTCCGCTCCTTCTTCTGTACCAGCTGTAGAGGACCTTCTTCAAGACTTCTCTTCCATTTGGCGAGAGACCCACTCAGCCCTCCTCAAGGCCTCGACCCGTATGAAATTCCAGGCCGATAAAAGTCGTAGAGCTCCTCCGGAATTCAATCCTGGTGACAAGGTGTGGATTTCCTCGAAATACGTCAGATGTAAGGTACCAAGTTAAAAGCTGGGCCCTCGTTACTTGGGTCCCTTCAGAGTTAAGAGCCGCATTAATCCGGTATTTTACCAGCTCTATCTTCCTCCCTCCCTCAGAATTTATAACTCTTTCCATGTCTCCCTTCTCAAACCTGCCATCTTTAATCGCTTTTCTCCTAAACTTCTTTCTCCCACCCCTGTCACTGGTACTTCAGATATTTTTTCGGTTAAAGAAATCCTAGCTACCAAGGTCTTGCGGGGGAAAAGATTTTTTCTGGTTGACTGGGAGGGATGCGGTCCTGAGGAGAGATCCTGGGAGCCTGAAGAGAATATCCTGGACCGCAACCTCATCCGTAGTTTTCTGGGTACCAAAAATAGGGGGAGACCAAAGGGGCAGGGGTACTGTCACAGCCAGCACTCCGGTCCCCGCCTCCGGACCGGAGCGCTCCCCGCTCCCCCTTCCTGGGATCCCCGTGCCTCCCGCACAGTCACACTGACCGGGAACACGGGATCCCTTGTGTCGGGGACGCGGCTGCCGTGGCGGCTGGTCCCCTCCCACGCGCCGCGTCCCTGTCTGACTTACCTGGCTCCTTGTTCCCGACGCAGACTGGCTCTGCCTTCCGGCGCGTGCGGCCCCGCTCTCTAAGGCGCGCGCGCCACCTTATGTAAATTTAAAGGGCCAGCGCACCATTGTTTGGTGCGCTGGCTAATTATCCCTGCCTCCTTCCCTAATAAAAGTCTCCTGCCCCTTCCTGCCCTTGCCGGATCTTTGTGCCCTAGTGCCTTTGAGAAAGCGTTCCATACTGTGAATACTATGTAAATTCCTCCGCTCGATCCCCCTTACCACTGCTCCAGTGCTCCGACCAGAGAGGTGGCGTTCCTCTCCACGTGCAGCAAACAAACAATAGAAGAGGTCCGGCACAATGGTAGCAGGTAAAATCCGGGGCTTTATTCAACATGCAGAATAGCATATGGTACAGGAGACAATAGCCTACGCGTTTCGGGCTGTTGAGCCCTTAGTCATGGCATAAAAACATGGTGTAATAATGGACTTATATACACAGATATCCAGTCACATGATCATTAACACACACAGAGAATCAGGATAGACATAAAAAGCAGCATGGATCCAGACATATAATCCACCTATTACATATAAATACCTGGTTACAAAAAGGATATAAAAAAGATATATATAAACACACAGGGTATGTATATGGAAAATCTTCAGCCCTTTCTCAACAGTTTAGATTCAATTATCCATACATAGTACGATATTATGCTGCACATATATATATATGAATATGTCCAAATACGTGTACACCTATAAATGAACAAACATATGCATACATATATATGAGGAGGTATAGGAAAAAATACTGTGCATACTGCCCTGCCTGTTGCCGTACCCTTGCTACCGTCTACTCGCCTTTGAACCCTTGCCGCCTGCCCTGACCTCTGCTACGTCCGACTACGCTCCTGCCTGCTCCTTGTGTACCACGCCATATCAGCTACCAGTGAGGTCGAGTTGCTACTGGAGGATACGACCTGGTGGTTACCGCCGCAGCAAGTCCATCCCGCTTTGCGGCGGGCTCTGGTGAAAACCCGTAACCATTTAGAACCGGTCCTCTAGTACAACCCGTGTCATCGCCTCTCTGGTCCAGAGGATCCACTACTAGTCCTGCCGGTACGTTAAAGTAAGATCCGGCCATGGATCCCGCTGAAGTTCCTTTGCCAAGCTTAGCGGACTTCACCACCATTGTGGCCCAGCAAGGTCAGCAGCCACTACCAGTCCTGCCAGTACGTTATAAGCAGCTTCATAGCAAACAGTTAATTCGCATCATGATGTATACAGGACGCAGATGATTTCTTTAGCCCTCCGCTGCAGCTAGTCTATGCAAAGCAGTATTACTGCACTTGCAGATTAAGGACCCCCCATCCTCCCCCCTATCCATATACACAGAGTTCAGCCTAAATATCTCATCTTTACAAGGTTGGGATTGTAGATGTCTGAAACCTATTAAATTAAAATAATAGACAGTTTATGGCATATTGTAAACCAATGACATCTTCATATAGGAAATAAAGACTTTTTAGATGTAGCAGAGCTGATGAGTGTTTGCTGTGGTTCACCAATAGGACTGCAGGTAAACCTTCTGCATTATGCTCAAATGATCCACCCCCATGGAGTGGCTGCTAATTCTGTATGTCTATATATATACCATATAGAAGTGTTTCTCAACCAGTGTGCCTTCAGCTGTTGCAAAACTACAACTCCCAGCATGTCTGGACAGCCCCCTCATAACCCCCCCTGCACCTCTCATCACCCCCATAACCCCCCTGCACCTCTTGTCACCCCATAACACCCCCTCCTGCACCTCTTATCACCCCATAACCCCCACTGCACCTCTTATCACCCCCATAACCCCCCTGCACATCTCATCACCCCCTGCACCTCTTATCACCCCCATAACCCCCTGCACCTCTTATCACCCCAATAACCCTCCTGCACCTCTTATCACCCCCATAACCCCCCTGCACCACTCATCACCCCCATAACCCCCCTGCACCTCTTGTCACCCTATAACACTGCCTCCTGCATCTCTTATCACCCCATAACCCCCCTGCACCTCTAATCACCCCCATAACCCCCCTGCATCTCTCATCACCCCCATAACCCCCCTGCACCTCTTGTCACCCCATAACACCCCCTCCTGCACCTCTTATCACCCCCATAACCCTCCTGCACCTCTCATCACCCCCATAACCCCCCCTGCACCTCTCATCACCCCCATAACCCCCTGCACCTCTTTTAACCCCCATAACCCCCCTGCACCTCATCACCCCATAACACCCCCCCATCTCTTATCACCCCCATAACCCCCCCCTGCACCTCTCATCATCCCATAACTCCCCTGCACCTCTTGTCACCCCCATAACACCTGCCCTGCACCTCTCATCACCCCCATAACCCCCCTGCCCCTTTCATCACCCCCCATAACCCCTTGCACCTCTCATCACCCCCATAATACGCCCCCCGCACCTCTCATCACCCCCTGCACCTCTCATTACCCCCATAACACGCCCCCCGCAAGTTCACCTACCCTGCTGCCACCGCGAATCGGTGCAGCGGCGTGAGGCAGTGGAGGCTGCTGCTGCACCTGTCACTGAGCTTCGTCTCTGCTGCAGATCGCGCAGGGACAGGTCAGGTGATTGGAGTAGACGTGTGTACCTGTGCGGGGCACGTGACGTCTCTACTTCCATCAGCCCCTGGCCTGTCCGGCCCTGCCATTACTCTTAAGGGGCCCGCGCCCTAGAAAGAAGTAATTTAATAGAAATGTACTGCCCCCCCCCCCCCCCCCAGACAATGAGGCCCAGACGGACCCAGCGGTCAGTGAGTGACAGTCGCAGTCCCTCACTGACAAGGCAATAAAAAAAGGTCCAGGGACGTCCAGGTTGTACCTCCATGATGGCGGCCCTGGCCCTGGGTTCCTCCTAATGAAAGACAATGCTAGACCTCATGTGGCTGGAGTGTGTCAGCAGTTCCTGCAAGAGGAAGGCATTGATACTATGGACTGGCCCGCCCGTTCCCCAGACCTGAACCCGATTGAACACATCTGGGACATCATGTCTCGCTCCATCCACCAACGTCACATTGCAGCACAGACTGTACAGGAGTTGGCGGATGCTTTAGTCCAGGTCTGGAAGGACCTCCCTCAGGAGACCACCCTCCACCTCATCAGGATCATGCCCAGGCATTGTAGGGAGGTCATACGGGCACGTGGAGGCCACACACACTACTGAGCCTCATTGTGACTTGTATTAAGGACATTACATAAAGTTGGATCAGCCTGTAGTGTGGTTTTCCACTTTGATTTTGAGTGTGACTCCATATCCAGACCTCCATGGGTTGATAAGTTTGATTTCCATTGATAATTTTTGTGTGATTTTGTTGTCAGCACATTCAACTATGTAAAGACGAAAGTATTTCATACAATAAGTTCATTCATTCAGATCTAGGACGTGTTATCATAGTGCTCCCTTTATTTATTTAAGCAGTATACTACTGCTATGCATGTTATGTATACATAGGGGGGAATAATCACAACATTTGTAGAGGAAGATTGGAGCAGTTGCCCATGGCAACCAATCAGATTGCTTCTTTCATTTTTAAAAAGACCTCTGGAAAATGAAAGAAGCAAGCTGATTGGTATGCAAAATCTGCAACAGGGTCCCATATGCCAATTATAATACTGGTCACTTATGGGGCAGGTGTGCTATGGGGTCCCCTTAGGCACCAGGGCCCCGGTGTGACTGCTACACACTGATCTTTCCCTTCTTTTAGGTGGAAAATTCGCATTATGCAAATTTCATTACGAATTTTCACATGAAAAAAAAAGAGAGAACGAAAATAGCGAATATGCAAATTTTGCAAACATAGGACTAATATTCGTCCATATATTCGGGAAATATTGAAAATTTGAATATGGCCCCTCCCGCTCATCACTAATATATTTGCCTTGTTGTTTTAAGGGTAGATTCACACAGCATATTTGTCACATCTGAAAACTGCATATCATATACATCCCATTGTTTTCAATAGAAACATTCCCCATAATGCCCCACTGGGAACTGCAGCATGCATGTTTTCTGCTATGTATTTAAAACTCACATTAATAAGGGACAAGTCACTTAGGGCCGAATCCTATTGATCCCAATGGCATTCTACTGCACTGTGCACATTATGGATGTTCTGTAGCAGAACCTCCAAGATAGATCCGGATTCCGTCAAAAGAACAAACATCTTCATACTTTTGGCAGAATTCTGCCTGGAAATGCCTTGCAGTCAATAGGATGGCCCATGCGGTCATTAGATGCTGATTCCGCCGGAGGCTACTACAAGTGGTATACTATTTCCTTAGTCTGCACGGTGCACATATTCCAGCATGAAAAATGTGTCAGGTTGACAGAGATTAGCACCATTAAATGGAGCTAATCCGCATCCAAATGCAATAGAAAGTGAAATACAAGGCAGAAATAAAGAATAAACCAATATTACAGCTCAATAAATGGAGACGATCAATAGGGATTCATTCACACACACTTTTTTTGTAAATTTTTTCCCTTTGCATTTACAATTTTTTTTATATGATTTTTTTTCTTATTCATTAAAACTGAATAACTAGACCATGCTGTATTCTAGGAAAATGCATTTAGGGTACGTTGACATGGGTGGATTACCCGTGGAATGTTGCTACCATTGACTACAATGGGTCAGCAGAAAATCTGCAGTAGAGGCAGATTTTCCTTCTTACCTATTAAAGTCAATAGTCGAGAAATCCGCTGTGGATTTTCCGCAGCAATTACGCTGTTGAAATTCCCCATTTCCCATGCGAACGGACCCACCCGTGTGAACGGAAATCATGCTGCAGCAGATTTTACTGCCCATCGGCTTCAATGGGAAGTGTATGTCCGTGCTTCAGCGGAATGTCCGTGTGGAATATCCCCCCTTAGGGTCACAGGAATATTCCGCATGGACATTCCGCTGCAGCAAAATCCCAATGAATTCAATCTGATTCTGCTGCACTGTTGACACAGCGGAAATCCCGATTCTGGCATCCGCAAAAAGAATAGACCTTTCTATTGTTCTCGCGGATTTCGCTCAGCATCACATTGCCGTCTATGAGACTGCACATTTCCGAGCAGTCCTAGCACCCGCCGGATGCTTCAAATGTACAGAATGTTTGCGCGTGTTTTACGTGTGGACATTTCGCACATTTGACTCCATGTGAACATGGCCTAAGGGTGCATTCACACATACAGGAGCTGCTGCGTATTTATGCAGCAGATCCTGTACGTGCTCCCTTACATATTTTTTTTTTCGTATTAATATAATTTAGTTTCTTGTCCTTTTCAAGTCCTATAGGAAAGCTAGCTGTTGGAATAAAATAAAAAAATAAAAACTCCACGCACCCCAAAAAGCAACAATAACCTGAATGGACTGATAAATAAGTCACTGGCTTCCGAAACAAGGGGGTTGTGGGTTTTATTCCCATGTTTCTTGCATACCTTCCCTCTTAATGTAAAGCAACAAAAAAAATACAACAAAATACCAGAACAACTCCACAAAGTATGCATTGTTGTCCATACCAGGGTTCCTCCAGCTGTTGCAAAACTACAACTCCAATTCTACTTCTGCACTTCTGCACTTAAAGGGACAGAAGACACATGCAGAACAGGTGCCACTAGTGTAAGCAGCAGACCACGGTTGCAGAAGAAGAACAGCTTCGGGGATGGAGTAACTTTGTCCACCGTGCACCAACCATATTAATACACAAAAAATACAACAAAATTCCAGAAAAACTCCATAAAGTATGCATTGTTTTCCAAACCAGGGTGCCTCCAGCTGTTGCAAATCTACAACTCCAATTCTACTTCTGCACTTCCTTTGTGGCACTCTCAATTGTAGTCCCAGAATTATGTTCTTAAAGTGGGAACATCAGGATTGTCATACTGGGGTTCTCACCGTAAGGCATTCCAGCAATCAGGGTGCCTCCAGCTGTTGTAGTTTTGCAACAGCTGGAGGCACGCTGATTGGGAAACACTGCCCTGTAGACTTATCATAACATCTGGCGGCAGTGGCGGAAGCGAAAAATGCAGATAAAATAAAACACCAGAAAAAAATACAACTAATTATTATTCAACTCCAATATAAAAGAAAAGAAAAAGTCCTATAGAAGGTATCTCCCCTCCTCCTCCTCTGCATGCATGCTAATAGACCGGTGAGGAAGCAGATTAACTCTTCGCTGTGCAGCAGAATCCCCCCCCCCCCCTCCACTCACCCTTAAAGGGACAGAAGACACATGCAGAACAGGTGCCACTAGTGTAAGCAGCAGACCACGGTTGCAGAAGAAGAACAGCTTCGGGGATGGAGTAACTTTGTCCACCGTGCACCAACCATATTAATACACAAAAAATACAACAAAATTCCAGAAAAACTCCATAAAGTATGCATTGTTTTCCAAACCAGGGTGCCTCCAGCTGTTGCAAATCTACAACTCCAATTCTACTTCTGCACTTCCTTTTGTGGCACTCTCGACTGTAGTCCCGGAATTCTGTTGTTAAAGTGGGAAGATCAGGATTGTCATACCGGGGTTCCCACTATAAGGCATTCCAGCAATCAGGGTGACTCCAGCTGTTGCAAAACTACAACTCCCAGCATGCCCGGACAGCCTACGGCTGTCCGGGCATGCTGGGAGTTGTAGTTTAACAACAGCTGGATGCACCCTGATTGGGAAAAACTGCCCTATAGACTTAACATAACATCTGGCGGCAGTGTTTTTTGGGGCGAAAGCGAAAAATGCTGATAAAATAAAACACCAGAAAAAACTCCAATATAAATAAACTCCAACTCCAATATAAAAAAAAAAAAAAAAATGTCCTATAGAAGGTATCTCCCCTCCTCCTTCTCTGCATGCATGCTAATAGACCGCGAGGAAGCAGATTAACTCTTCCCTGTGCAGCAGAATCCCCCCCCCCTTCCACTCACCCTTAAAGGGACAGAAGACACATGCAGAACAGGTGCCACTATTGTAAGCAGCAGACCACGGTTGCAGAAGAAGAGCAGCTTCGGGGATGGAGTAACTTTGTCCACCGTGCACCAACCATATTA
The DNA here is from genome assembly GCF_029499605.1 of Hyla sarda. NCBI lineage: Eukaryota > Metazoa > Chordata > Amphibia > Anura > Hylidae > Hyla > Hyla sarda. The sequence goes on along the minus strand of NC_079194.1, from coordinate 67,074,913 downwards.
ATACACAAAAAATACAACAAAATACCAGAAAAACTCCATAAAGTATGCATTGTTTTCCAAACCAGGGTGCCTCCAGCTGTTGCAAAACTACAACTCCAATTCTACTTCTGCACTTCCTTTTGTGGCACTCTCGACTGTAGTCGCGGAATTCTGCTCTTAAAGTGGGAAGATCAGGATTGTCAAACCGGGGTTCCCACCGTAAGGCATTCCAGCAATCAGGGTGCCTCCAGCTGTTGCAAAACTACAACTCCCAGCATGCCCGTAGGCTGTCCGGGCATGCTGGGAGTTGTAGTTTAACAACAGCTGGAGGCACCCTGATTGGGAAACACTGCCCTATAGACTTAACATAACATCTGGCGGCAGTGTTTTTTGGGGCGAAAGCGAAAAATGCTGATAAAATTTAACACCAGAAAAAACTCCAATATAAATAAACTCCAACTCCAATATAAAAAAAAAAAAAAAATGTCCTATAGAAGGTATCTCCCCTCCTCCTTCTCTGCATGCATGCTAATAGACCGGCGAGGAAGCAGATTAACTCTTCGCTGTGCAGCAGAATCCCCCCCCCCCCTCCACTCACCCTTAAAGGGACAGAAGACACATGCAGAACAGGTGCCACTAGTGTAAGCAGCAGCAGACCACTGTTGACCAAGAGCAGCTTCGGGGATGGAGTAACTTTGTCCACTGTGCACCAACCATTCCAGAAGACACTTGCAGCAGCCTGTGCCCACAAACAGATGTCTCCCCTAACTTGCTGCCCATTCCCCACCACGTCCTGTGATCCTACAGAAACCGAGCAGCCCCCCCATCTACTCCAGCCCCGCAGACCAGCACACGCGATGATCCCTTTACTGCTCTCGCTTGTATTCCTGAAAATGTAGCACTTCCCTGCAGACATCTGGTGTCACTGTTGTCTCTGGCTATTCATCTGTCCTTCTCCGCTCTCTCATCCTCCGCTTTCTCATTCTCTCTGTCCCTCCACACCGACAAGGAAGGGAAAAAAAATAAAAAAATCTCATGTGAGAGGCAGAGGGAAGAAGAGATACCCAGGGAAGAAGCAACTCATCTCACCTCTGTTTGGTTCCCTCATTGGATACCGCTGGCTGGTTTCTTTTTTTGGGAGCAGAAAAGAAAATTTCGACTTCATTATTCTGCCTGACGTAGAGCTTTGGAAGAAGGGAAAAAACATTGAGAGATATCAGTGAGTGTGCAGATTAAGACGTCTTAATTCCTTATTCCCGGAAGGACAATCTGGGTATCTAAGCATAAAAAACAGAAGAGAGAGAAACAATGATCAAGAATGGGGTGTTTTGCTGCCATTGAAATGTCTGGTTGATATTATTCACCATCTACATCAAGCTTAGACCCCCCCCCCCAAGGGAACAAATTTCTTGCAAGGATTCTCGTCCATGCAAAGGTAAGTGAGACCTCTGTCCGTTTTTCCAAGCTTTCTTGCAGAGAGACCGAACTTTCACGTATTCACTTTTTACCATTACCTGAGGATTTGTTGCGTTGTAGTTGAGGTTTTTCGGCTGTGGGCGACCCCCCCCCCCCCCTTGACTCCTCTGTGTTACTGCTTGTAGTCTGCATAGCATGGAGATTCGATTAGAAGTTGGCTTGACGAAAAAAAAAAAAAAGACCTATGTCCATCCAGTTCTTGCATATTTACCAACGCCGGTTGATACTTTCTTCCATATTTACTAAATAATGCACCTCTGGTTAACTGTTTGAAGATGGTTCCGTAGCGACCCATATTTACCAACGCCGGTTGATATTCTCTTGCATATTTACTAAATAATGCAGCTCTGGTTAACTGTTTGAAGACAGTTCCGTAACAATCCATATTTGCCAATGCCGGTTGATAGTCTCTTGCTTATTTACTAAATAATGCCCCTCTGGTTAACTGTTCAAAGACCGTTCCGTAGCAACCCATATTTACGAACGCCGGTTGATAGTTTCTTCCATATTTACTAAATAATCTACCTCTGGTTAACTATTCGTAGACCGTTCCATAGCAACCCAGGCTGCCCCTTTCCTAGGAGACTTGCAGCGACAGAGGCTCTTTCTACCGAATTGATCCACTTGACCTGCAAACAGACACATGGTTCTGTTTTCATTGATATACAGTGGTAGATAATCTTCTTAGGATTCCGTTGCCTTTGATGTGGACAGCATACGACACAGCTAGGCTTAGACTAGGGGCTTTGATCAGTTTAGATAGGAATCAGCCGAGAAGTCTTCTTCTACCTTTTAACAATTTGGTTTACTGACAGTGCTAACCTCACTCAAACAAACAAACAAAAACACTTCAACGTGGCGGGGGGGGGGGGGGGGTTGAATCGTAGGCATCGGTGATGGTCCGGCTTCGATGTGTCCACTGGTTTAGTGGTTGACATGTTGCTGAATAAGTTTTATCTGTAGACACAGATACAATGGCAAAAGTGTTTTCGGAAATGGAGCATCGTCATCGGTGTTATGATGCTTATTTGTTGTGTGGATGATTGAGATGGATCTGTGAGTTCCTAGTTTCTGGCTTTTTGTGTCACTTTTTGCACCTGTATCTGAATGGGTTCGAAGAGTACGACAGGTGTCATGAAATGGAACCAAAGGGTTGAAAAACGTGTCGAATTGTAAGGGTGTAGAACTGTGGTCTTCAAAGTGCGGACTTTCAGATGTTGCGGAACCAATGTCCATCAAGGGAACCTTGAACCTTCTTAGACAATGGTCTCCAAACTGTGGCTCTCCAGATGTTGCGTAAAGGGAACTTTAAGCCTTCTAAGACAGTGGTCTTTAAATTGTGGCCCTCCAGATGTTGCATAAAGGGAACTTTGAGCCTTTTAAGACAGTGATCTCCAAACTGTGGCCCTCCAGATGTTGCATAAAGGGAACTTTGAGCCTTCTAAGACAGTGATCTCCAAACTGTGGCCCTCCAGATGTTGCATAAAGGGAACTTTGAGCCTTCTAAGACAGTGATCTCCAAACTGTGGCCCTCCAGATGTTGCAAAAATTCAACTCCCAGCATGCCCGGACAGCCGTTGGCTGTCCGGGCATGCTGGGAGTTGTATTTTTGCAACATCTGGAGGTCCGCTGTTATGGAGACCACTGGTATAGAATGTCTCCGAACGAAACTACGGTGCAGATTATATCAGTGACTTTATTCTTCTAATGAGACTTTAGGGACTAGCAGTGAAGATTAGGCTGATAATGAGTTTCTAATGGGAAATCCCAGGGTCAGCAGTACATTGCTGCTTCACTGTAATTTGCAATATGCTAATACCATCGGCACGGATAGCGTTAGCCATGGACAACTAAACCAAGGCTCTACCAACAGAAGCTGTGAAGTGGTTCCTATTCCAGCTCTAGTCTACGCTTTGTGTTGACCAAATTCAGTGCCTCCTATATGTTGATCGTGCCATAGAACTCAAGGTCAAACAGAACACATTTAGACTTAATTTTAGAAGTATCTTTTTTTTAAATGTATCTTGCATCGTGAAGGGTTATCAGACAACACGTTGTGGCGTATAATTGCCTGTATGGATTGTTTTGACCTATTTTGTGCTGCAGTGTTTCTGAGTAATATCGTAAGTTCACGGTATGGAGAAAAAAAAGGCAGAAATGTTGCCAATTTGTGACAATTAAAGGCAACCAAGCGAGAGTCTAATGAGAAGCCTGGATGTGCTCAGGGGCTGCAGATACCTTCTTGTTCACCTTGGATCAATTAGATACAAAAGAGAGATGACAATAGAAATAGTATAATACTATATATAATAAATGCAGTTGACTCCATAGTGGCCAAAAAAAAGGCTTTACGAAATTTGGGAAGTGACTCCATGTATAGGATATATAATGCATAGTGGAAATGTTAGGAGGACAATGACAAAAGCTTCAGTGGATATAAGGGAAGTCAACCTGGATGATGAAATATGGTCCAACTGCGACGGTTTATGAGATACATAAAGTTATTGAGAGACGTTCTTATATGGGAAATGGATGACTGGGTGAACCTACAGTCTGGGATCCACTATACAACCTCTACAATTTGTTCTCCTTTCGTTCCCTAGAATCCAATATAGCCTTAGTAATTAATCTTATTAGATGTGACACGTCTGTGATGCCATATGAAGAGATGTGTCCCAGGTATCTCCTCCTCCCCCCCTTTTTTTTCTCCTCTCATGTCTGTGTAACCAACAAATGTCTGTAGAAGCAGATGGTGGAAAATCGTAGCAAAACAAAGAGACCCTGGATGTGCCTCCTTGATTTTTTCGTCACCAGTATTTATTGGTACATGAACGCAAATTTAGGGATGGAGGGTTCATGAGCTATTCAGATGGACAAGGGGAGAAATAAAAGCAGATGAGTGGAGGAGATCACTGGGGATCTAGGGAGAAGGTTGGTGGAAAATGATTGGTCCTAAAGGTGCATACGTATATAGGTGAGCCGCAACCTGCTACGCCAGCCAAGGGGATAGCAACAGGTTATAGGACACTGCAATAATACAATGATAGATAGATAGATAGATAGATAAAGATAGAT